>NW_013665725.1:331053-357190 GCF_000517525.1 Limulus polyphemus | reverse complement strand
TCATTAAAAAACATCATGTGTACTAAAATTTTTAATGATTTAGTACACATGATGTTTTTTAATGACATCATGTGTACTAAATCATTAAAAACATCATGTGTACTAAATCATTAAAAAACATCACGTGTACTAAATCATTAAAAAACATCACTGGTTGTAGTGTAATAATGTAATTGCCTTATTCGATACTTATAAAAAGGAAATATTAGGTATGATAAATGTAAAAGTATGTAAAACGAATTACTAGCTATGCTCAAATATTAGCCTCGTTCAAGTAATGGATAGGTTAAGATAGCATGTATGATAAATACACTCTGCTATAATAGTTGTCTCATTAAAATACTTGTAACTTGTTAGGACATACATTTAAATCTGAACATTAATGAGCTCATCATTCTATTGAACTATCTACCTGGTAATACCATCCCCTTATGGAAACACTATCCTTATTAAGATCATCTTATAGAACCTTAGTAACAGTGTCCACCTAGTAATACCATCTGCTTTTGTAAAACACATGTAATACCGTTAAATATATGAAAGAAAATTATAAACATAAGTTGAGACAAGTTGAAATTGGTATGCATTCCTACCGAAGCATAGTAACAATGTCTGCCTATAGAACCTTAGTAACACAATTCACATAGTAACACCATCTGCTTGTGTAAGACACACGTAATACAGTTAAATATATGAATTTAATACTATAAACATAAGTTGAAACGAGTTGAAGTCTGTATGCAATCCTACGGAAGTATAGTAACATTGTACGCCTTTAGAAACACCATCTGCTTTTGTAAAACACACAATACACCTAGTAAGACCATCTGCCTGTAGAACTTTGATAACAACATCGGCATATACTAACAGGCCCTCTGGTGTCAAAATATGATGTCATCCCTGCCTAATACAGCCACACCCTCTAATGACACTTTATGAAACAATGACCACTAGTAGCACGCCCTCTGGTGCCACTTCGTGGCATTATGACGCTATCACTCCTTTCCTGAAGCAGACAATCATCGCGCGCATCTGAAGTACTGCGATAACTATGTATTTTTCAATCTACTTGTAAAGACAACAAAACTGATAATAAACGTTATTTTGAACTTATTATGTGATTTCTGAATATCGCGAATTTTGCCAGGATTGGACTATGAAATTACTGTTTCATTCTAGTTCTGCGGCTTCTTGAGCAGGTTTTTTTTACATACGTACGTTTTCGTTATCATAGCAGACATCAGCTGTAAGCCTACTGCAACGATCTCTCATCATACAGATAATATAAATAAATAAATTACTATTAAGCTTGAACAGAGAGACTGGTAAAAAAAACTCTATGTGTAAATCCAACCTTATCGGCTTCCTGTCGGGAACTTCAGTAGAACGGATACTGTAAAGAAAATGTTAAGGATACAGCTCAGTGTCATGGCGGGAAGGATTTATATCTATCACTTTTAGATACTTACAGTAAGAACTAAGAGCAAGAGTTTTCGAATGTAGCAAAACCGATAAAATGTCAGACTTGTTAAGCAATCAATTAAGATGTGTAGTTGTCTTCGTAGATTTAGGGAGAAAAGGCGTGATTTTAAAGAGCATTATTGATATAATCAAGCTGTCTTGTAACATATAACGTCCTGTTAAGTAACTACAGAGTTAATAATCACACACATAGAGATGCATATCCGGTCACGAAGTCAAGAAAACAAGCGTGTGATATACAAAAGAAAAAAGAAAAGAAAAAGAGTTTAACAAATGATATCGTTGTTCTTCGATATTTTGTTGAAACTTGAACTTGTTTGCGTGGCAGTTGCGTTTTCCATGTGGCTCCACACGTGTATGAATTAACCTCAGATATAACTTATTTAACTGGTCGTTTTGGTAATTGACTTTCTGGCTATGGTAATGAAGTAGTTATTACTGCTCATTTAGAAACATACCAAGTCATACGTTTCATACTATGTTGCAATGCAATGTGAAAAATTAAACATCTCTATTTTCAAATGCGTTTCTTCAGCGTACACACGGGAGTTTTAATACTTAATAGCTTGAGAAGACTACGAATTTAACTTTAATAAAATAAGTATAACCTTATTTTGCGTGGAAAATATTTTTTTTGCCAATGTTCTAAGCAGAAAGCAAAAATGTCATTTGCAGTTTACATGATTTTTGTCATGAGATAAAAACTTGCTTGATTTCCTTATTATTGTTGCTTCATCTCAGCAATTGTTTGCATGTCACCAGGTAAAATAGTTTTACAAACAAAATAAACCTGGTTAACAGTTGAAATTATCTTAGTAATTCCTTTCGATTTTGACATTGACATCGTAGTTTAAAGTAACGTCTGTTTGTCTATTTCAGTTTTAAATATGAATGCTTTTTTTTCAGATACTTGGCATCTTTAAACTTTTCATGAAGTACGCGACATTTGGAACCTTACGTTATTTGATCCACATAATTAGCTAGCACAGTGTTCCATGAATACCATTTCAACAAATTATTGCTTGAATATCTGCATTTAAGCTCTTCGGAGCGACAAGAAATCAGTATACAAGGCCATTATTTCCCATGAACGAAATTTTTTTTTCCAATCTTACTAAAAAGATGATCCATTATGTATGTAGCATCCAACACCCAGCTTTGAATGGTTCGATTACCGTGACTTCTTTTATGGTAACTGGAAACTGTTCGATAGACTATTTTGTTTTATGGTATTTGCTCGAGAAAGAGGATAAAAATCCCCTGAAACAGGGCACATTTCCATTTTTTATAGACTTTTGTCTTTGAATTTAAAGAGACAAGTACTTAATAAGTTAAATGAGTCAGTTATTACTTTACACAAAGCAGAGTACACAGTTAGCATCTAATGAAAGAAAGAAGGAGGAAATTGTCCCTTACACGATTTTTACTTCCGTAACGGGTATCCTCAGTTAGTTTTACTGAATTTTCTATCAAAAACGAAAAACATTTTGAAAAAGTTTCTAAATTGTTTAGACCAACAAAAGACTAAATGAGCCCCCCCCAGTGGCACAGCGGGATGTCTACAGGCTTACAACGCTAGAATCCGGGTTTCGATACCCGTGGTGGGCAGAGCACAGACAGCCCATTGTGTAGCTTTGTTCTTAACTACAAACAAACAAAAGACTAAATGTTAATAATCATAGAATTTTTATAACAACTTTTGATTCGTTCCTTTGTAGCTTCAGCCACAAAGACATATATTAACAAACCTACTCTAAAACGTTTCAGAATTTACTGTTATACTGTTGTAGTTGCAATAGCTCAGAGAAAAAATCTTATTTTTACATATACTTTTCTTTAGAGTAATAAAATGTGTAAAAAAAAAGGCGCGAACTTAAATTGTGTTGAAAATATTAATTTTAGTTTGATTTGGTTTTACAGTCTTCTATTTAAATTATTTGATATTAATAGTTCCAATAAAAATGAAAGACTAAAAAAGTTTTCAGATGTAAGCTTTGTTTTGAATTTTGAATTTCCATCTAAAATAATTATATCTGCCATTTTATTATTTCTTTAAAACCATAAATCCTAATATTTAAAAAAAAGAAGAGCAAGAAATCAAACAAAACGTGAGATAATTTAATCAGGTGACTCTCGCAAATCTTTCCTAATTTGATCCAGTTCCTATAATTTGTATAAAAAGAATAAGGCTTAAATAAGACTAACAAAGACTAACGTCTATATATATAAAATAGTCTATACATATATATATATATTTGTGGGTACGTGCATTTGTGTGTATTTATATATATGTATGTAGAAGAAGGAAAAATGGTGAAACGTTTTCCCACGCACAAACATTTTACGAGCTTATTATTTCAGAATCTTTGGAACATAAACATTAATTACCCGTTTCGTATGATATTCTGTAAACAATTCTAACGTCAATACTTTTATTCTAGTTTTAAACAAGAGGGAATCCTCAATAACCGTGGCACTTGAAATTCTTTTAGGCAGGATTAGAGTAAATTAATCTATGAGACCTTTTTTTCCCCTTTTTATTAGCTATATTTTTGTGCGCCAGTAATACAAAGCGTGGGGTGGTCATATACATATGGTTTCTACTCCAAATACAATATTTTGATAAAAAATTACATAGATTGTTTTAATCTAAAAATATTATATTTTAAATTATCCCCAGAAGGCTTGTATCTATACTTGACCAAATAACATGTTCTAGGTTTTCCATTTCCTTACAAAAACAATAAGTATTATACTGTTGAATCGCTATTTTCTTTAGAAAGTAATCTCTAATTAGTATTTGATATACAATTGTTATTTGAAACCATCTAAGTCTTATATCTTTTATAATTATAAATGATGGTTTCTATAATTTTCCAATATTTTGCATCTTTACTTTCAAAGAAAACATTTAAAATTTTTTCTAAAGATTTGGAATACAAATTTTCTATTTTAATTTTTGAAAGATACTATAAATTTGTTTGTATAGTTAATTTTTTTAAAGATGATTTGAATTGGTTTCATGTCACCTCCCCCCTGCAAGTTTACGATGTTAAAATTCAAGTTCGATACCCGAGATTAGCAGAGCACAGATAGTCCATTATGTAACTTTGTGTTTAACAAAAACAAGCTTTGGTATCAAAGGATAATCTAATTTGAATATTCTGTTTTTGTTATTTATATCATTAATGTGTTTATTAATTACACTAAGATTCAATTATATAAGCATCTGTAAGTATAAATATCTATAAATTCAATATAATTATAAATAAAGTTTTCTTATTAATTTTTATATTGTTTATTATATCATAAAGGTTCCATGATAAAATTATTTATTTCTTTATTTTGTATACTATCCATAAAATTTAACCAAGCCAAAAAAACATCTTTCCAAAAGATATTTTGCACATTACTTCCAATACTTTTAATTTTAATACTAGCATATTGTATTATATATTTTATGTCTGAATTTGTGTGTTTAGCAAATAAAGATAAAAGTTTATCATTCCATGTATATATTTTCAAAAATCTAAATATTCATGTAATTTTTGTAGTTTTGATGAAAAACTCTTGTTCTATCAAACTTGAACTTCAATTTTTATATATATGAATAATACATTTTTGTATGTTTTATCTGATTTATTATCCCATGTAAATTTATAAAGCATTTTATTTACATGTTTATATAATTCTTGAGAATGGATATGGTAAACACCCTACTGAAAATTGATTTCAATAATATCAATCCTTTAACGACGGTGATTAAAATAATTCAAAATTTTTAATATTTTTATTATTTAAAGATTGTAATTTATATCTCTAATAATATTTAAATCGTTTGAAAATTTTATTCCTAAATAGTTAAATTAATTTATCCACTTCAACTGTTTTCATTATTTCAATTCCCATCAATTCAAATGGAATTAGCATTTTCTAAATTTACTTTCAAATCTGACCAACTAACGAATATTTATAATAGGTTTAAAGTTGTTAATTAGGATATCTTAGTTCAATCTAAAATAATCATTGCGAAATAATAAAATTGTTATTTCCTATTTTTACTGCTTTTATATTTGAAGTATTCTTGCAATTATTCCTATTATTTCAGCTGTTAAGGTATTAAATAAGGGAAGAAATGATCTCTTTCTGCATTTTCTTTTTCATTTCAAAACTCCACTTAAAAGTAATTTTGTATAATATTAGATTCTATATTATTATAGAAAACATTTATTCATCGTTTAATTGAGTTCATAAAGCCAAATATATTTATTGCTTTATTTTGAAACGTTCAAGAGGCACATTGAAAACCTCTTTAAGTCAAATACAGTAAGAATCTTGATATATTCCTTTTTGGTGAACTTATGATATCATGCACAGTTTTAATATTTTTTCCAACAAAGCTACCATTAAAGTAAGTTACTACATTATTTCTAACAATGTTTCGCAATATTATTTTGTTCAGTTATTTCTTCATTACCCTCACCCCCGGTGGGGAGGGGGCGAGAGTATTGCAATCGGGGTCCGTGTGTGTCTGTCTGTACTTCCGTGCGCATATCTCGATAATTAATTGACCGATGTTCACGAAACTGTTACACAAGATGAGAAGTCAATAAGTAACAGCTCTCTCCAAATTCGTTCCGGATCCAGATTCTGGATCACTTTGAAGCACTTTATATAATGGGGAGATAGGGCATTTTCGCGGTTTGTGGTTAATAACTCTGTAAAGTGTGATCGGATTTGTACCACATTTAATGAACACATTAAAGTTGAGACTCCTCATCACACTATAAAAAATGATCCGGATCGTGGATCATTCTAGATCTGAGAAGGAGTTTCTGAGTTTTCGAAAGTGAAATTTGACGTTATCCAATATGAACGCACCCAATTTCGAAAAGTGGCGGCGGGACGAGGTTATGCAATCTCTTTGATTACTCTCGTTCATATATGTATCATAGTTACTTTTATTGAAAAATTTTGCTAACGGTATGATTTCCTTTTTTAATTCTTTTCCATTTATTTTTAATCTGTTATAATTTATAAAAGGAATACTAAAGCATGCAATTTGCATTAATAATGTATTAAGAAATAATGGAGGATTGTTTGATATAATACTATCATTACTCGTTATTGTTTAGTTACCTCTTTCACTTTAAATTAAATCCATTCACAAAATATTATTCTTCAAGAAAAAAGTTTTTCAATTTTCAAATTTATCTTCCACGAACGAACTAATTTAGTTGAAGTTTCAATAGATATATCTTTCACAAAATTTAGACATGTTTTCGATACCAAAAGAAATTTTTTGGGTAACACTCTAACTGGATCATATAAAGACTCTTTATGGAATATTTCTAATAATCAGTTTCTAGAATTTGCGTTATTTACATGCGTAAAAATCCTTCTGTACCTATCTTTTGATCTTGTATAAGGTTCTAGTCTCCACGGATTATATTGTATGAATTATTAAACTCTAGCATAATTAAATAATTTCATCATAAAAACCATTTTCATCCATATTTTGTCCATAAATATTTTTCATGAGAAACTTTTATGCTTTATAATTAGACCCAATATAATATAGTTATCCACTTTTTTTAGTTTTTGAATTTTAAATTCAACATTTCTATTTAAAATACAGATATTTCTCTAATGCTACTACTGCCCCCCCCCACAGTGGAACAGCGGTATGTCTGCGGACTTACAACGCTAGAATCCGAGTTTCGATACCGGTGGTGGGCAGAGCACAGATAGCCCATTGTGTAGCTTTGTGCTTATTTACAAACAAATTAATGCTACTGCTGTTTATTAATACATTCAAAACCGCATTCAGCTCTTGTTACTGATTCAAAGTATTCAGGCAAATGAGCATCCATTAGATATAATGATTTTCCCTCTCTCTTTTTATCTTCTAATCTTATAAAATTAAAGAAATATATATCAACTTTTTTTTATTTAACCATTCGTCTATTTTTGAAATTCTGTTTTTACATTTAATCCTACTTAAGTTTTAAATGCTTTACATTACAAGCGAAAACACAAAAGTAATACCAATAACAAAAAACATCTAAAAACAAAAATTAAACAATCATTAAGACTATCAATTCATCCACTCCTGTTGGCTTATTTCCATTAATATGTCCCCCAGCGTCTCAGCGGTAAATCTGCAGGCTTACGACGCTAAAAATTGGATTTTGATATTTAGTGGGCAAAGCACAGATAACCCATTCTGTAACTTTGCGCTTAACAACAACAAAACCAATCCATTTATAATTTTTTTACATCATACCAAAGGTTAAATACATCCCTCATGTGTTAAAATGAAGTATAACCGTTGAGTTTGATTTCTAAAATATAATTTATTTTTACTTAAATGCACTTTAATACAATTATCAAAGTGTGTCAGGAAAGGTATCTTAAATTATTGATTAATATTAAAACAGTATTTTAATTTTTCTATAACTTTTCTTCTAAAATTGATATTCTTATACAGTATTTTTCATTTTTAATAGATTAATTATTGTAGAATTTTTCTATAACAAAAACAGATTTATATTACTTCATATATCTTTGCATAAACGAATGGTGTATTTTATGCATTCTGCAATCAATGTAACAAATGAGACAAAAAGTAGTAAGATGTTTATTTTAAAACACTACCATTTGTTATCTCTTGCCGTTACTTCATTTATTTCAGCTCAAACGTCAATTTAACATTGTTTTTAGTTTCCGAAGCGGCCATAGTATCTTTAATAACAATTATCGTCTTGTGTTCTTCCTCTCTTAAACTTAAAGCTTCCTAAGCTAGTTCTGAATGTTTCAGTTTCAATTTCCAAGGAGCTCCATATCAATACTCACATTTTTATCTGTCAAATATTTGGGATTTGAGAAAAATCACATTTCTTTCAGTTAAAATGTTCATGTTAAAAAGGTAACCATACCTGACAGTTTTTTTATCTCTTTAAATTATAGGTAATCTTTGCACCACATAAAACTTCGTGTAATGTAGCGATATCTTGAACGTTCTAAATTAGACGTTTGCTAGAAGGTACATGACGCTAAGATTTAGAAAGTTCATGAAAGTTAAGAATTGCAGCTATCGAAAAGCCGTTTTTATTGTTACATGTCCACAGACTTACCGCTGAGCCACCGGGGAAAATCTTCTTTAAATAATTTTGTTACCACCAGTATTTTATTTTCTCGGACATGGTATTCCATGAGATAATAATTTTTTTGTATATTCCCATTCTTAAAATTATTTTTTCCAATTTTTTTATCCCATTCTTCCCCAGTCTTTCATTAGATTTATATAATTGTTTTTCTGGTATCCTGAATTTCCGATTCATATAAATTCATTTTCTATGACATTTTCTGTTCTGAATTTTCTTTCTTTAGTTCTTCAATTTCAGTTAAGAAAAACATTTTAAATTGTTTATTATCAGCTGATCATCTATTTCTAACAACAATTTCTTTATATCCATTAGGCCTACATTCTCATCTTCTGTTTCTGTAGTGTTAGCAGCTACAAGGGATGTCATGTGTATTTGTGTTTTTTGACCTTGTTGAACATCACCGCTAAGCTTGATTGTTAATGTAGAACAGACATTCCCAACCAGTGGTACATTTGCACTTCTCAGGGGGTACATAGGGGTCTGAGAGTATAACCATGTTTTAAACTTTACATGGTGTTTTAATTTACAGTCAGACAAAGAGAGCGAAGTGACTCACATAAATATATGCTCTTTAGACAAAAAATTGTGATCATGATGAACGTTGTGATATTATTGCTGTGATACATTATAACTCATATTTTCAATAAGTAATGTAGAACATAAGCAATATAGAACACCCTCGTTACAGATCAGCTGATAAACTAGGGATCAGCCAACTGGGCAAGCTCTCCTCTCTCCATTAGTCAGAATGCCCAAGGGGGTACAGAGGAACAAAAAGTTTGGGAATCCCTGATGTAGAAGATTCTTGGTACTGATCACTAAGATTTTTTGACTTTTTTGACATACAAGAAAAAATTACTTTTTCTAACTTGTTTTAACTTCTACTTGCTTTTAGTTTTTTTCTTAAATGATATATGTAACTTGGGTACATATTATGCAAAGTTTAATACATATTAATTCAGATGTATATCTCGTCTATAAATGCTTTATGATCAATAACATTTCAAAAGTTATCTTTGTGTTTTTTCCCGCGCATATCTGTCCCTAATTATGATCTGATAAAAGTAGAGGGAAGGTCGATAGCACCCACTGCCAACTCCTGAATGTTACGTATTAGAATTTCAAACAGCCCGAAATTGAGTTAAATTGTAATTTAGATTTAATAGCTAAATATTTGACGATATATTTCCAATTTATGATATTTGCCAAAAAGATTGATACACACAGTTTTCTTTTTTTAATACAAATACGTTTTAATAAACATAACAATACAATTTACAATAACAGTTATTACAAATAGTTATTACAAACAATGATTTATAAACAAAAGTTTCACAAACTTACAAGTAATATAAAGTTTTTTTACTATTCTGGAACTTTCTTGATATCTTATCGAGGATTCACGATGAGCAAGTTAATTTCGAGTTGACATAGGTACAATTCACTTAGCAGGGAGCTAGCTAGCCCTGTAGTTCTCGCAGATTACAGGTCAAGTTTCCACCGATGACGTTAGGTAATGTTTCCGTAAAAGTACTAATGTCCGATGTGAATCCATGAAGTTAAATGGTTTGTAATATTAGAAATTTATAAACGTTCCTGGTCAAATATCTTAAGTTTTCCGAACAATAAACGTTAATCACAGTTATAGCTTACAGAGATTATAGCACAGCAATTACAACAACCCAACAATATATAGTGTTTTTAAGCGTTGGTGATATTTATAGGCGTGTAGAGGCGTTTCTCGAAAATTCAGATTACATTACAATACAAAGCTACACTGGCATTTACGTACACACATATATTGTTGATTCTTACATTCGAGAATCTTCTACAACTTTAGAGAATAGGCGGGAGTTTCGCAATACATATTTAACACTATAAGCTATGCCCATTTCTAAATATAAACTTAATCTAAACAAAAGTTGATATTAAAATAAATATATAATAATAAACCTGTCACATGAACTAGTGAGACTGTAACTCTTATAACACACCCACGGCTCTAAATTGCGCGTGGGCTACGTATTGTCGGTAATAGGTCACGAACCACAAATCAACGGTTCACAGTCAGACCAGTTTTTTGTACTTTACTTACTAAACAATAGAAAGCAATTACTATAATAATTATAATTTTAAAGACAACAAATAATATTTTGATTTGAATCTGCCTGATCTGTTGTATAAAGAGAAAAGTATATAATGCACTAGCTTTACAGCTTCAACCTTAATATACAGCCTATCACAGTTAAATAGCAGTTTTTATACAGTCAAATTCTGACTGTTTTAGTAAATGCTAATTAAAAAAAAATGTTTAGTTGTTATTAAGGTTGTTTAACAAATATGTTTCAATAAAACTTGAAAAACCAAGAAAATAAAACAGTAGTTATTAGAAATTTTAAAGGATTTTTTCTTTACAACAATAACGGTTTAATATTTAAGACAACTCAGATATCACACGATTAATGTTTCTATTTTATCCCTTTTTGATCTCGTTGCTCCTTCAGTGGTAGATCTAAGGGCTTATAACGCTAAAAATCGGGTTTCGATACTACACAGATAGCCCATTTACGATTAATAACAAAATATGTCTATCGTTATTTACCATAACTACTTGGTTAGTAGATTATCAACGACCGGGTAGGAATTGTCGCTGCATGTAAGTCTTAAGTATTTCGCGATATACACACAGCAATTCGTTTTATGTACTTCAGGTACATTAAGTACGTCACATTTCATTTCATAGAACACATTTTTTTTGTCATGTCCGGAGGAAAGATGTGTAAGTAGCCGTAGAAAAAGACATATTCAAAAGTTTTAGTTTTTTTTTTTGACACGGTATTGGAGAAGATTAATATTTCATGTCTGAAAGGAATTGCAATTTTCCGTTACCTGAGTTACCTATAACTTTTTCTATTTTTTATTAGAGCTATAAGTAGACATCATGAGTTCTTTCAACCATCTTGTTCATGCATGATCGACCTTACTTTTTAAGCCTTTCTAAGTATTCTTGGTTGGCGTGCCGGCTCGAGAACTGTCGCAGATGTTTTTCGGAATATTTTTCAGGAGTTAATCTGGTTTTTCATCAAGCAATCGAAGCAGACCTTCACAAGATAATCGTATTCAAAGTATCATACCTCTTCAGACGATGTCCGCTAGCTTACGTACTAGAATGACGATAACATATATGTTAAATAGCCCGTTCTACTTTCAGCGATATATATATATACTGGACGATAAACTAAGCTTCCATGACAGCACTTTGGTGCTCATCTCAACAACCTCGTAAGTGCAGCAGAAAGCGTAAATCACACGTAATTTTTCCTCAATGCACGTTTCCAACTTCACCAAATGCCCAGCTTACTGCTGAGAAACTGATGGCTATGAATAATACCTAATTCCGTGTGATAAGATTTGTTTTTAAAACTTTATTCAAATTAAAAAGATAAGTAAAATACACTCAACATGAAAAATTATAAACAGGAAATAATGTATACAAACTACATTAAACACTCTCGTTGAAAAATAAAACATCCACACGATTTTCGTATGTTTGAATTGTAGAGGAGAATAAACGAGTTGCGTATTTATGTTACAGTTTGATAAGCCTGAAAACAAAAATTATTTACACAGTGGTAATGATAATTCAGAAATTATATACAGTTTACGATAGTTTTTCATTTTTTGTCGGATATTGTCCCCAGTGGCTCAGCTGTAAGTCTGAAGGCTGATAACGCGAAAACTCGGGTTTGGTACCTGTGGTTGGCACAACACAGATAACCTATTAGCTTTGTGCTTAATAATAAACAACACAAATAACTGCCAGATATTATACTGCATACACCAGTGAGGATATAAGCGGATTTTATAATATTTAAGTTGTCACAAGGCCATTAAAAAGATGAAAGAACTCACCAAGTGGAGTAAACGTGCTGATTTTAATCAAAATTTTATTGACATAGCAATGAAAACACAAATTATAAAATAACATCGTAGTTGAGAATGCCCGGACCTCAAAGAAGACATGTTAATATTTCATTGCGCTAATGAAAGCTGGCATATTACAACAGGCTGTAACAAATTGGCTGAAAATGTCAAAAAGTGTCTTTGGAATGAAGAAATGTTTCCACATCAATAACTTAGATGTTCGGAGACGTGTAAAAGTTAACTAACCTTTCAGAACATGAGTAGACGACTGCATTTATCATAGGAGTACCTGCTCCAAGACTAAATTAGATGTTCGAAGCCGCAACTGCATTTATAACAGTGTTCAGAGAGGTAGAAACAGATTTCATAAGGCCGATTGTCACGTAATTTTCCCTAATAGGCGTATTACGTTCATAACAAGAAAAGGGACAATTATTTATAATGATGCAAGTAAGGTCTTCAAACAGGATCAATGACATACAAAGGATTACGCTTTACAACCTTGCATCCAGATAACGGAAGTATACAAATTTGGAGAAAATGTGAAACAGATCCAAACCCATTTTCATACACGAAAGAAATACTATATGGTTTAGCAGGAATAAGCAGAGGTGGATGTACCGACATTTATATTAGGGGCGTCATTTATGGATCGCCATGGATTATATTTGCAACCCATACACTTTGTTTGCGACCCAGGTATGTGGCTGCCTGTACCAGCTGGTTCCTAGCAGAGACAGATTAATTGTGAAGTAGAACAACAGCATACAACTGTATTTACAAATATTACGCTGCTATGACGTGTATCATACATCTACCATCATACCCCGTAATAGCTCTAAATATAACGACTTTTAATTTGTTACATTTATAATAAAATCCAATTTAAATTAAAGAAGAACAGAGGAAGTCAAGATAACTTTTATTAATTGTCAGGTTTGTTTGTTTTTGAAGTTAAGCACAAAGCAACACAATGGGCTATCTGTGCTCTGCCCACCACGGGTATCGAAACCCGGATTCTAGCGTTGTAAGTCCGCAGACATACCGCTCTGCCATAAATATCCACGTGTTTGCTAAAGGTATTTTTATTTTTTTAAATATAATATGTTTAATTAGGTCAATGGAAAGATTATGGAAAAGCCGCTTTTTTTAATTATATACACATATTTTATTTGTTTGTTTGAAGTTAAGCACAAAGCTACACAATGGGCTATCTGTGCTCTACCCACCACGGGTATTGAAACCCGATTTCTAGCGTTGTAAGTACGCAGACATACCGCTGTGCCACTGGAGGGCAATTATATATTTATGCGGAAAATTTCCTTCGAAGTCACGTGAAAATATTATCAACTGTGATTGATCAATTGTTTGTTAGTTTTGGTTTCAGTGACAAAGGCGTTAGCTTTTGTTTTGGATTAAGACTTTATCACTGGTCATAAATTTTTAAGGTTTTGTTTTACATCCTGCTAAATGGTACTAGACGGCTACAGGTTATGGGAACCACACCATACAACTCCTTGTGCTGACATATGCTGGTGAAGATATGATTATGAAGATTATGGATGATGATATGCGTTTTTCTGTGCTAAAGTTTTTGACACATTTCTTGAAGAAGAATGAACTCATCGAATGGAAAGGGCGTACTTTCCCGATTTCCATCATATCGAACTTGTATGGGATCCATTTTACAGACGTGTGCATTCCGCCAAGACATTAAAAACAGCAGAGGAGTGGTCAAGAACTCCTCAGAATCTTATAAACGCTTTAATTTTAAAACTTGCACTATAGATGGAAATTTTCTACAAGTTCCATACTGAAATAAGATGTCATGAGATATGAACACGTAATGTCACCTCTACCAAATTGACCAGCGAAGATTGGACGACAAATCACGTGCATTTTAGATCACGTGAACGAATAGCAGATGCCTAATTTGTATTACAATTAATTGAGAGGAAGAGTGAGTGAATGATATAATTATATATATATATATACACATATTTATTTTTTGTGGTATAGCCAAAAGTGTTAGAAAATCCAACTATGTGTTAATTGTTTGATATAATGTATATAACTAGTTCGCATAAAAATGAAATACTTTCAATGACAGAAATCTAAGATGACTTAACGCACAACTTGGATAGGTGTTTCTTTTTACTCGTGAATAATTTAAAGCAGTGCGTTTCTTTGTAGTTAAGCACAAAGCAACACAATGGGCTATCTGTGCTCTGCCCACCACGGGTATCGAAACCCGGTTTCTAGCGTTTTAAGCTCATAGATATACCGCTGTGCCACTGGTGATTAAGAAAGTTTGTTTGTTTGTTTGTAATTAAACACAAAGTTACACAATAGGCTATCTGTGCTCTGCCCACAACGGGTATCGAAACACGGTTCATAGCCACACCGCTGTGCCACTGGAGGGCAATTTAAAGGAAGTTTGAAGTATTAAAAATAGTTAAAAACAAAATTAATTGGCTTTGTTAGTTTGGAATTTCGCACAAGGCTACTCAAAGGCTATCAGTGCTCGCCCTCTCTAATTTTGAAGTGAGAGACTAGAGGGAAAATAGCTAGTCAACATCAATCACAGCTAATTGTTGGGCTACTAAAGAATAGTGGGCTTTATCGCCACGTTATAACACCCCCACGGCTGAAAGGACGAACATGTTCGGTGACGGTTTTCAAACTCGCGACCTACAGATTAAATCGAACACCCTAACCACCAGGCCATGCCAGGGCACAAAATCAGGTATACGTTTCTATAGTTTATGTTGAGTGAATCCTAACTAGTTATTCGTAAATATAGGCATGTAGTTTGGTAAAATAGCTTCAACCTTAATAAGCTAAATATATTACAGCTTGGATAAAATCTAACAGGTAGTTTGTGAATATATATATATAGCGCTTCATACACGTGCACAGGGCGTGCGTAGCGCATGTTGCTGAAGCTTGAAAGATAGGCTCGTGATCTCATAAAAACAAAATGTTGAACTTCTTTTCCGTTAACAACATACTTCTCATTTTTTCCCCTCGTAATATCTCTAATTCTGGAATGAAGAAAGTTTCAAACAAACACACACACAACGAATAAGGAGCAAGCACCTGTTGCTAACGCAAGACGTCAGGATATTAAATAATCAAATACAATAGACGTGCTACTAAAGCGAGGTTTTCTTAAATTTTATTTGATAAAAGCCTGTGGGTGTGTGCGCCTGTTTATAACTGGCGAATCGCTGGACCGACTGTTATCAAACTTTGTACAAAGGGAGAATGACATTTAGATCTGACCTCTCATCCCCCCCCCCCTTCATATCGCTCCCGAGGGCTCTATGTCTTCTACGTGCCTTGAACGGGTATGTCGGTTAGTTTCTAAATATTTTTGTATTTTCAATAAAGCTAGTTAACTTTATTCGCTTACTACATAATACAATACGTTATAAATGATTAAAAAATTTTGACTCTGTTCATAAAATAAAAGTGTAATCTTAACAGCTGAAATGCCACCTATAAAATGTAAGGCAGTTTAATAATTTTTAAATATATGGGGCTTTCTAAACAGGTCTCTGTTAAACAATAACAACAAAAATTTAAGCTCTTGGAATGCCACCGAGACACTTTTATCTGACTGGATAGTGAGATTTAACCATTACTCTTACAGTTGGAACTTATAACTTGCTTAAGACACCAAAGTACGGATTGCGAACCAAGAACTCTAGGACTCACAGTCCGGATCGCTAACCAATATGTCACGTCCGACCAGCCACATTTAAGAAAAGCCATTAAAATGAAAAGAAAATATTAATTCTAATTTTTTAAAATACCGTTGCAAAAAGTTTTAAAATGTTTTAAATAAAAAATTCAGTTGATAAAGATATTGTAAACTGAATATAAGCTAAATAAAATCAATCTCTTCTGTTGAGACGTTGCTGCTTAGAACATGTTTGGTCGATCTCAGCATTTATGTCTTTGTTTATAACATATAACTGAGTTCTTACATTATAATTATTGAAAATGTACAAACCTGAGTTGATCGAATATCACAGTACAGTACAAATCTGGGTTGATCGAATATCACAGTTCAGTACGAGCCTGAGATGATCGAATATCACAGTTCAGTACAAATCTGTTGATCGAATATCACAGTTCAGTATAAATCTGGGTTGATCGAATATCACAGTTCAGTACAAATCTGAGTTGATCGAATATCACGGTTCAGTACGAACCTGAGATGATCGAATATCACAGTTCAGTACAAATCTGGGTTGATCGAATATCACAGTTCAGTACAAATCTGGGTTGATCGAATATCACAGTTCAGTACAAATCTGGGTTGATCGAATATCACAGTTCAGTATAAATCTGGGTTGATCGAATACCACAGTTCAGTATAAATCTCAATTGATCTAATATCACAATTCAGTAAAAACCTGAGCTGGAAAAGTGTTACTCTTAAAATGTAACTCCAAACTGTTTGAAAGTTACTGTTGATAACACGTGAGTCTGAGCTGCTCATAAAATGTGAGTCTGGACTGTAGGAAAATTAGTCTTTCACAAGAAACAAACACAATCGCTGTGTTCCGAATGACAACTTTAAAACATTGAAACTATTTCAACATGTTAAAGTTTAGTAGCAGCTATTATTCCGAAAACACATGGTATTTGACAGCAACAACTGCCACAATAAACAATCAGAGTTGGAATGTTATGTAATACTGAACAGAACAATGAATTTCAATTAAATATAACAATGGAATAAAAATGCTCTCTTTATCTCTGTTAGTAAATAAAAGCTAGTGAGCAGCATAATGCTGTACGTACTTAGGTATTTGTATGGAATGTGAAAAGCTCCATACATACCAATTAAAATTCCAGAAGAAACTTTATCTTTGAGAAATTACTTTTCTCTTAATATGTTAAGAATATCCCAGTTCAGAAGAAAAATACTTTTTATATTTACGTCTTTGAAAGTATTATGAAAGAAGAGTGATAGCTTTCTCTAAAAGAATTTGAACATGGGCTAAGAAACATAACCCACAAAATAAGATATAAAAGTTCTGAAAAGTGTGGACCTGGTTAGTTTTTGACTTGAATATTAGTACGCATTCCTCATTCGTTTGCTATTTCTGTTGTTACTTTGTTTTTAATTTTCGTTTAATTTTTTTTTTATTTGTAGAAAAGTTGTTTCGAAGATAATCAGTTAAAACTAGTCGCTGGTCAGTTTCAATGGTGAAGAAACTTTTTTTTTATGAACCGTGAAAACAAACCTATTTTTCATATTCTTTTTAGTGAAACTAGCAGAGCAACAGTTTTATCACTTTATGTAAAAGAATATTTTGGTTATTAAACATTTTATTATTCATAGGAATAGTTTCAGATAATCAATCACTATAAATAAAACTCGTAACAACATAGCGTTGGCTGGGATAGACTACATGTAATTTGATAAAAAATTTAAGTTTTTTTTTGAGTAATTCTAAGTAGATTTATCTTGCCATAAGTTTACTAGTATATGATTTTACAATATTGTTTCAAGTATCTTGTATTCTTTCCTACAATCTAGCCAAGTTATTGGGCTACCTTCTTAGTTTTCATATAGTCAAAACAGGCTTAATAGTATTTATATCAGGCTTTGTTCAGGACGTCATTGTTTCTAGTGTTCAATCGGTTCTTCTGTACCTCCATGTATCGTTTCACTACATTTGTTGCATTCTTGGGATTATTGCCTTGCTGGAAAACGAATCTCTGTCTAACAGGATTTATTACTGAGGAAATGATATGATCGATAAAAATTTGCTTGTACCTATCAGCAGTCAAGGTGCCATGAATTTTATATACATTTCTTACCACATTAGGTGCGATGCAGCTCCCAACATACTTCACTGTAGACGTTGTACGTGGACCGTTCTCATTTCTGTCATCGAATAAACTTTCGTTATTTGTTGCTAAATAATTTGAATTTACATGTAACTAGCTAAGTACATCGTTTGCAGTCTGATGCCTGTTCCAGTTTTTTTTTGTATGTGTGGTTATCTCTCCTGAGCAGTGTTTTTGCTGAACCACTTTGTGCTAATATGTATCTTGCCGTTCTAGAGTAGCATTCACAAGTGTATTCACATCTAGGTCATTGCAGAGATCTCTACTCTATTACCATACATCACGTAAAGAGCATACTTGATTGCTTCTACTATCAACAATACTAATGTCACGTTTTTAGAGTTTCCACGCAGCTTCTACTGAAACATGAAATTTCGCTTCAATCTTTACTTGAAGTAGCCTTCACCAACCAAAAACTTTGATTTCAACATGTTTTCCCTGTGGGACATTTGTCCTGTGAGCTAGGAGTGCATTAACCACACCACTTGTGAGAATAGTATAACTGCCTGTACTTTTATAGGCACTATATAGATGTGGTACCGTCTTATTGGATGGATGACAGCCAATCACAGAGTAAAATATCAACACGTGAATGTACTCTGACGTAGTTCATTTTAATTGAATGCAATAGTTGAGATCAATCCCTTAATCTTTGCATCTTAAACCTATTTTATTCAGCTAACATAACTATTTCCAATACTATATGTATTACTGACGTTTGAATTGAAATTATTTTTAAATAAAAGTAACATAACCAGAACTACAAGCTGTATAGGTACAAGCCAGTCATTGTTTAATGTAAATTGTGAGAAAAAAAATATGTTTCAATCCAAAAATAGCTCAAGTTCCAAAAATGTTTGTTCATAAAATGACCCATTCTTGTTATAGAAAAACAATAATTTAATGTGACGATCCTTAACGAGCAGACATCGCATCGTTTATATTAAATGTAATTTAGAGACGTGCTTCTGTTAGTGTATACATATGATTTCGGGAGGTTCTCCCAATCCATGTTTGTTTTTTCAGAAACAAATGAAACTACTTTGCTATTTTTATTGGCTATATAGATCACACTATTACTGTATTATATACTGCTTTGTTTGTTTTGTAATTAAGCACAATACTACACAATGAGCTATCTGTGCTTTGCCCAACCACGGGTATCGAAACCCGGATTCTAGCGTTGTAAGTCGGCAGGCATACCGCTGTACCACTGGGGGGCTATATACTGCTAAAGTGATCAAAGTACAACTGATGTTTTTATTATTTTTAGCTTTGATAAACTACAGTTACAATTATTAAATAATATCAACGATAATCATGTGTACATTTTTACGGGGACCAAGTATCAGGTGACTAGTCTTGTGATCAGATGCATATATTTCAGTCAGTTGTATATAAAGTTATAGAAATCAGAGCGTACAAATAACTCCAGGTTGATAGGGAAACGCATGCTAACCCTCAATAGAGACACTTGGAAAATAAGAGACAAGAAATATTTAGATAGTAGCTATAAGTCTCACAAAGTGAAGTTATCAAGATGTAGGTATTTCAGATGACCAATACATTTGGCCAGAGACAGGAACACGGCGAACCATAGTTGATAACTCCGCAATACGATCATTATTTGACAACCGGTCAGCTTCAGCTTTCTAAATAAATCAAGAGTTCAGAGCAGATACGGGACGACAAATCAGCATGTAAACAATCAGAAATAAGCTTTACAGGTTTTTATGCCAAATGTGTTTCTTTAACCCATCGCTACAAAACAGCAGGTTTTCATTGGTGTCAGGAACAGGTAGATTGATCAAACTACACGTGAGAGAATGTCTTGTTTATAGACCAACCACACGTCACACTGCGTTAAGATGGGATACCTATACACATTTCGAGATTCTAGGAATTAGATACAACCCTAATTGTACTGCAAAAGAGAATCCCGCATATAGTGGTGGTGTTACACTGGTTGTGGCAGGAATAAGAATTGTTGATCCAATGACATTTGTTTGTTACGACAGGGAATTATGAATGCCGTATGATGTACAAGTACAGTCTTACAATATTAGTGTTGCCGTATAATACAGAAGCAATTGATCAGAATTTCCTCCAATGGGTCGTAAAGAGCTGAACTGTTTAACAACTTCTTGGTAGACGACGGCTATCGAGCGAGTGGACTTGCCACTAAGTTCGCAGGGTATGAATTTGATTGAACGTCTATGAGAAGACGCTTGGCAGAACGTTATTCATATCCTAGCAATGTTGATAACATGGAAGAACGGCTCTGGTGGAGAAGTGAGCCGTATTACTCCAACAGCTCGGTGATTTATGGATTTCAAGTTTATCATGCCGATGTACGAATTGTAGTAGTATTCGAGCCTTATTAATACACGTTTCTTCATTTTTTATTGGGCTAGAAATCTGTAGTATCAAATGAGTATTCGTGGACATGAACTCCAAAATAAGATATTTGAAAGTCTGTAGAATCCAATGTGCATTTGTGGTACACTACTCCAATAGTAAATATTCGTAAGTCTGTAGTGTCAAATAAACATCTGTGGTACACTACTCCGATAGTAGATATTTATAAATCTATAGCATCAAATCAGTATTTGTAGTGACGGACTTCAATAGAACATATCTATAAGTCTGTAGAATCCAATGTGCATCTGTGGTACACTACTCCAATAGTAGATATTCGTAAGTTTGTAGTGTCAAATAAAGATCTGTGGTACACTACTCCAATAGTAGATATTCGTAAGTTTGTAGTGTCAAATAAAGATCTGGGGTACACTACTCCAATAATAGATATTCGTAAGTTTGTAGTGTCAAATAAACATTTGTGGTCACGGACTCCAATAGTAGATATTCGTAAGTTTGTAGTGTCAAATAAACATCTGTGGTACACTACTCCAATAGTAGATATTCGTAAGTTTGTAGTGTCAAATAAACATTTGTGGTCACGGATTTGACACTACAAACTTACGAATATCTACTATTGGAGTAAACATCTGTGATACACTACTCCAATAGTAGATATTCGTAAGTTTGTAGTGTCAAATAAACATCTGTGGTACACTACTCCAATAGTAGATATTCGTAAGTTTGTAGTGTCAAATGAGCATTTGTGATCATCGACTCCAATAGTAGATGTTTATAACTCTGTAGTATCAAATAAATATTTGTGGGCACGGACTCCAATAGTAGATATTCGTAAGTTTGTAGTGTCAAATAAATATTTGTGATCATGGACTCCAATAGTAAATATTTATAATATAGTATCAAATGAGCATTTCTGGTCATGGACTCCAATAGTAGATGTTTATAAGTCTGTAGTATCAAATGAGCATTTGTGGTCACAGACTTTAACAGTAAGTATTTGTATATCAGATACTATACTGCACATTAAAATAACCTAGAAATGCCACTAACATTAAATAATAACAGTAGTTGTGCTCTGTTATACCTAGAACTGAGGAAACTCCAATTATTCCTTACTTGGTTTGAACATTATATGCGATACTCCTCTACCAAGTAAAAATTCTGTATCAGATAACACTAGTGATCCATGAAGTTATTTTCTGTATGTCTAAATTAACAACCATCGATGGTTTCTTTTGCAGCATTATCTTAATAAGTTTAATATAACTTAACTACTGTAACATTATTAATCAAACTTAATTGCACGTATATTATTTCATCTATTTTGTATGAAAATAGAATAAAATAAAAACATATAATTGATGATTTTAGAAAGTATCTCTGGTTCGTTTAGTTTTTTTTCCTTGTTCGAATACACCTGTTATACAAAGTACGTCTTACATCCACAATACTAGCGTGTTACAGTGAGCTGTGGACTTGAGGTTGAAAAGACTGGAGAAAGTCGTCAAACATGTAGACATTGGTCTACAAACATTATAACTTTTTACAATGTGTTTATTTTTAACACTGGAGATACAATGAAATCCAATTTGATAGAAAAGCATTACTACACCCGTTCGTCTAATAATTAATCATCAGTCGGCTTGGATTGGCTTGCTGTCACGCGAGTCCTAATCGATTCTCTTTCATGACAATTGGTGAACATGCAACCTATGTAACTTAAATACTGTTACATATTCTTCTGGAAGTTTTGTAACACATGAACCTGTATACATATATAAAGAGAAAGTTTTCAAATGTATTATAGCGTCGATTCGCTACAACTCACACTGACAGTTATGTATAGATATATCTGTGTGTCATTGAATATAACACTATAACTGTTGCCTTTGAAACACGGTCTTGTTCGTCGGACTTATAAATCTTGAGAATTTTCCACGTCATTTGAGACCCACAACGTCCTTTTCGATATCACAAGGCTCGTGCAGAGAGCCAGAAAATGACCTCACTAGACGAAAGGGGATCCAGGTTGGGTTTTAACGGTGAGTTGAATTATTCCATCTCGTTTCACACGCAGCTGTGGGAAAATGTCCTTTAGTGAGGTTTACTGCCAACTTTGTTGGAACTCTTATTTCAGATAGCGACTTTTGAATAAAAACAGACACTGCTTCTAAAGTTAGTGGAGTAATTTAGAGAAATAAATGTCATTAAAAAAACCTATGTTTCACTGTATAAATCAGTCACAAGCGATCAAGTTAGTTCAACTGTTTTAAATTATATAAATATGACTGTTTGTGAGTGAGCATAGTTGGGCAGTTTTGTTTTAAAGACACTTACATGATCTATGCTATCAAAACAGAGACAAGAAACTTAGTTCGTGGAAAAAAAAATGTTCTCATTTTAACAATTACGTTTGTTTAACCCAATATGCATTCGCTTATGCTGGATTTGCTCTATCTAGGTGGAGCTAAAATCCGTCAGTAAAACGTCTTTGTGAACGAAGTGTTAAACAAATGAGGTTGTGATATGCAGCTTAAAGTGGAGTATTTTTGTTAAAAATCTCGTTTCATCATTAAACTTGGTTTCATTAAATATTGTATTTCCAAAAGTACTAAACTACTGTTTTTGTAGTTTTTATATCTTATTCTCAATATAAAATATTGAATCAATTTCTTCCTAAAGAAACTCAAACGTCCATGAAATAAAACAATTAAATACGACAAATGATTAAAACTCCACGTAAGATTCTTCAAACTGGGTCAGTTTTCATATAGTAATTACATATGAAATAATAAACTAATACGAAATTTCGAATACGAAGCTAACTTCTGCATTAACAACACACAAAAAAAAAACACAAAACATTAAAAACACAAAAATAACAATGTATCAAAAATTATAATGAGAATGAGGTGACCCGTCCATTAAATTGGTATACTTTTAACACAGAAACAATTCATCTGTCTATTTTCACATAATTAATTCAAAAATAAAAGGTATAAAAAATTGATAGTGAGAATGGGAATCAAGAATAATAACAACTTTAAAGTTGTTATTATTCTTGATTCCCCCCAAGTTCTTGACAAAGTTGTTATTATTCTTGATTCCCCCCTAAGTTCTTGACAAAGTTGTTATTATTCTTGATTCCCCCCTAAGTTCTTGACGTCAAGAACTTAGGGGGAATCAAGAATAATAACAACTTTGTCAAGAACTTGGGGGGAATCGAGAATAATAACAACTTTGTCAAGAACTTAGGGGGGAATCAAGAATAATAACAACTTTGTCAAGAACTTAGGGGGGAAATCAAGAATAATTACAACTTTGTCATTTCAAACAGCCCTTAACTTCATCGTTTTATTAGTGAAATTTATTACTTCATAATTACCAACGCTGAGGGAGCATTGTGTAATTTTTTTAAAGTTTTATTTGTTTATTTATTGTTAAGCTTAAAGCTACAAAATTGGCTGTCTGTGCTCTGCCCATTGCGGGGTTATAAGCTCTCAGACTTACCACTTAGCCTTCAGGGAGCGAAAATAATGCTTTTTAAGGAATTTATTACACCTGCTATTGTGTGGCTATATAATGTGAAGAACTGAATAGTGGCCAACGACACTTTTTTCTTCACTTCACCTATCCAGTGTGTAGGTTTTTCTCATAGTGACTACAAAGCACGTTCACACCAACAATACTTTTTCAACTTTTCACTATGATATATGTCCAGCTTATCTTTCGTTAGTTAACACGTGTTCAAGGTTACTGATGAGGAGTGGAATTCTCCAAAACTAGTATAACCCAATAACACACGTTGATTAAAGTGTAGATTGAACTGGAGTTTTCGGAATACCTAGTTTATTTGTTATATCAAACGAAAGAAATATAAATTATCAGTTATGCCATAAACAATAAAGTAGATTTGCTGTCACATAGTAACAAAATAACAAGACAAACTCAGTGAAATAACGACTGAGTTTCACACAGTTCTTCAACACAAAGAGTAAAATATTTAAGCAAAGACTAAGTGATTATAATTAATATCCACGGAGGAAGTTTAACCTAGATCATTACTCTTCGTACGCGAAAAAAAGAAAACTTTAGGGAGCGATATCAATATATTTAACTTGTATTTATTTAAACTATAAGAGGAATTTTGAAGTTTTCTTGGTTAAAACTGGACTTTTAATAAATCAATCTATCTATTGTCCAGTCTCAATATGTATTTGGATTTTCGCTTGGTATTTTTCATATTTATTAAATATAATTCTGTAACTTTAAATATAGATACTGTAAGATACATCCGATCCAAACATTTTAATCATATATAAAAACAGCGAAGCTAGAATAAAGGGGTGAGCAGTATAAAAATGTACAGCCAATAAAAAAAGACAAATTTCGTGAAAGGAGAAGATCTGTAAAGATATAATGTAAAAGTGGGTAACTTAAACAAGGAAAAAATTGGGCCCCTTTTTATATTTATTTTGCTGCTTCTTGGAGTGACAATTTAAAACGTTTTGGTCAGATATCACTGCTTTTTGTTCCGATCACAATTTTCCACAACATAAAACTTGAATGTAGTGACACGCACACGCACACACACATATATATATAAACACCATTTATAGAGCGACTTTTTCTGTTACTGCATGTCTTATGTTACATAATTTTAAAAGTGTCTAAGTATTAGAAAATAAAATCAAGTTAAAGTGAGATCTGATTCCATACTATTATACGGCACTGCAACATGGATACTTAATCTTTGCCCACCTGACCACCCCTTGATTTTACCTTTTCCGTTTACTCCTAAACATTAAAACCATTCTCAGTTTTAGTTCAGATTGCATTTATACCCCTAGTGGCTGTGGAATGCATTAATCATTAAAAGGTATGAAAGATGTATTTTTTAAATTAGTGTAGATGTTACAGATGTGAAATCGGATGCATATACTATTCCAAATCCATATCTGTTTGCATGTGTGACACTTTGCTTCGAAGACAATGAGAAGAAGAACTGAAAGAAGAACAACAATTGAACCAATGTTGACGTTCATTTACCTTCATTTAATATAGGTAGACATGAAGTTGCTGTTTCTAAGGTAAAGTAAGAGTGTCTTGGTATGTATCAAAAATATCAAAATAATGACAACGTTCCAGCATTAGGAAGAGTTTTGACAATCCCCTTGATCTGTCGAAAAATCTGAACCTGTGTATTATAAACAACAATATGTTTTTTTTCTATGTTTAAAAATGTGAAATTCTTTTCATAAAGTTCCCCGGTGGTACAACGGTAAGTTTATAGAGTTGAATGCTAAAATCCG
>NW_013665725.1:328564-330053 GCF_000517525.1 Limulus polyphemus | reverse complement strand
AGTTTATAGAGTTGAATGCTAAAATCCGGGATTCGATTCCCCGTATGGTCAAATCGTAAATAGCCCATTATTTAGTAGCTTTGTACTAAAAAAAGAAGCAAGAAACATTCTTTGGAATCTTATTTTTTCATCTATAACAAATATAATACAATTCATTATGACATATTAATTTAGAATCAGTTAGAAATAAAATTCTACCTAAAATGAAAGCAACCAAGACGAATGCAACGTCTCGGAGCACTAAACAATTTCTTAAATTGTTGGTTTTAGCCTCGTGGGCATGAAAAGCAATTCGCCATTAAAATTATGAACAGATATTAATAAACAATATTAATATACGTTCTATAGTAGTTATTAATCCACAGCTCAGAAAGATATCTGCTATTGAATTTTTTTTTCGCGCCGGTCCTCCTCTGTTTACAATATATTTTGCCTTTTCAATAAAAAAGAAGAAAAAGAACAATACTTTACCACTTTTTGACTGCTTGTTTCTCTTAGTGTAAAATAGATATGAAGATGTTTTTAATATAGTGTAAGGGTATTTAGGTCTCTTCAGTAACGCATACACTGAGGCCAAAAGGTGTAAAGGTGTAACAATGAGGCCAAAGTGAGGTTAAGCAGAAGAGAGCAGAGTTCCATAAAGCTATCTCAGAATTCTAAGAAAAACCAAAAATATGTAGTCAAGTAATATAAGTCATTGTCTGTCAGCAATGTGATCTAGTAGACCCAAGTACACCAAACCAATTTTGGAAACTGACAAAAATTATGAATAGAGTATTAGGTGGATGTGTAGTAGAGCCAAAGGAGACAAAAGGGCCAAATGGTGAATGTCTTATAACTATTGAATAAAAAGATAATGCCTTGCAGAGATGTACGAGCCAGCTACAAAAATCCGACAGGCTTCTGTGAGATGGGTATCGTAGGAAGTGAATACGCCAGTCACATTGGATGAAATGGAGAGGATTCATCGAGCAACAAAGAGGGATTCTGTACAAGGCCCAGGTGGTGTGAGATACCTCAAAAGTAAAACTATTTATATGGAAGAGAAAGCAGAGCTGGATGAAATAATCAATTTATCAATAGAGAAAGACAATTGCACACTGAAGATATACCGACCAGTGGCATTAACAAAGGTAAAGATAAAGTCTCGTGGTAAAGGTAGCAGCGAAAACAATAGTGCGAAATCTGGAGGAGAGAGACTGTCTGCTTACCAGGATGGGAGGAGGAAGACCAGAGACCCATAGCTTTAAATGTCGATGCACTCACTCACAGCATCCAGCAGCATATTCAAACATCACAGAAATGCCTATAAGCTAATGAATGTTGAAATTTGGGCAACAAAGGTCAAGTTTCTGAAAGTCTTGGATATTTTTATATAACGGAAATTGATTACGCTGGACGCGAGGTACTGTCAGCTGAAATTTGGCAATGGAGTTAACTTCTGGCCTTACACAATCCTCTCCTCTTCAGTGTATATGCAACTGTTTTA
>NW_013665725.1:326911-328322 GCF_000517525.1 Limulus polyphemus | reverse complement strand
TCAGTCACTATAAAGGCCTAGCGTGAGTATATACACACACAAATGTATATATGTATACATGTTTATGGTATAATTGTTACTAGTATCTCATACACTCCAATGGAAATGGTAGATGGTTTGCAAAAGCCTCTGATAGTAGACTATAGATAGCACAAAGTCCATCCAATCAGAAAAAGTCTCTTGGATATTGGCTATCAGATCTCATACAGATATATATCTATTCACGCTGCCATATGCAGACAGAAGAATTCCATGTAAGAACTCTGTCACTTTTCTGGTGGTTGTGATGGGTTGGAGACTGACAATGTTTACACACATTGATCATCCAAGAAAGAAATTAGTGAAAAGTCTTACACTTCCCAAACATGAAGCACCCCAGAAAGTGTAGTAAAGAAACAGCAGTCGTGATCAGAACGGAGTATGGAATTAGCGAAGTCAGCAATGACCAAGTTCAAAAAGGTGCAGATGCAGCAACGAGAATGACAAAAAGAGCAGCCAAACGAACACCCTCCACTTTTAGATTGATTTGGACAGCATTAATAAGGACAAATTATTCTAGCCAGCTAAGTGACACTCAGAGCAACGACGTCATGCATTACCTACTATATCACTTCAGAGAGCAAGCAGACGAACTAGTAGTAAAGTCATGGGTCATTGAGACCAAGAAAGGTGTAGAGGAGACACTTCCTCTGGAAAACATAAAGAGTATTGAGTGGGTCCAGGCAGGTGGCATTAAGTTAAACATACAGTAATAAATATTAGCAACAGGTTGTGGAAGAAAAGACCAGGACTGGTCAACACAGCTGGAATCATGGAATGGATATACGAATAAAGACTGACGCTGATCATAACAATGGGTGGCTCTGTCAGGGCAGATGTAACTGCATGAACAGGAGCCATGTTTAGAGATTGGCATCTAGTATTTTAATGATCAGCGGCAAAAACTGGGCGATCTGGTTCATCCAAAGTGGGAAACATACGAGAAGGCACTTGTCTGGCTGACTAGTAACATTGAAGATTGTGACAGGATTAAACTCTTGACAGACTTCCCGAACCTAATCACATAATTGTAAAAACATTTGAGGGACAGGAAGGATCACCTGATAACGACTTATATTATAGGCTAAAGATGCATATCATTTAATGAGAAATTGGACCACTTAGCTGGTAAGGCACGACTCTTGGATAGCCTAGTCAGATCTCTGAACGATGTTGTCTATGAAATATCATGTAGACTGAAGAAAAAGGAAACACTGGTAAACTGGAAGATTGTTTGATAGAGGGGGGGAAGTATCGACGTATAGTGAGTGCAAACGTATGGGGGATGAACAGATGCTACTTAAAAAAGATTGATTAAGACATTATAATTAGAAGAGCCTTGAGGAGATTATTAAAGAGAGGAGAACCTGTT
>NW_013665725.1:317945-325911 GCF_000517525.1 Limulus polyphemus | reverse complement strand
ATATGCTTTAAGAACTCAATATGTATATACTTAAAATATGGTATACGCTGTGCGATGGTCAGAGTAATTTTGTAGGAAGAGGTAGCGAGCGACAAAAGTAGTGTCTTTCTGTTACCCGATTTTAACACCTAGCTCTTAACTTTTTTCACAATGTTTTACGTGATTAATTAATGGACGGTCATTGGCCGCAGAAGTGTCTTACCTGCTAAAGTTGAAAGGTCACGGATCAAAGTAGGAAGTTAGTATAACTCAAAAAATAGCACTTTATATCAGACTTATGATGGCTGTTGGAGTAGAAACTTTAGCTGAGTTTATCTATTACTGCAATGGTGGCGGCAATTTTTTTCCTTCCATTCCTCCATAGAGAGTGTTAGCGTACTCTTGAAGATATATAAGACGATTGTGTGCCCTCCCCAACACTGTGTGTATGTTGTGTTGTAGAAAATTTAATCAAGTCTCTTTTCGGTTTAAAGACGTGGCACCATCTATGAATGTAGTTAACTTACGTCAAAGATAATAACCCCCCCAGTGGCACAGCGGTATGTCTGCGGAGTTACAACGCTAAAAAACGGGTTTCGATACCCGTGGTGGGCAGAGCACAGGTAGCCCTTGTGTAGCTTTGTGCATAATTGAAAAACAAAGATAATAAATAATCAATAATAACAAAAATGGGTGTGGAGGGGATTTGAATCCCCATTAATATACCCCTTGTTCAAAACTATCACCCCACAAAGTTTGTTTGAGATTGATCCACCGACCTTAGGAGTAGATAGATAACGGACAGACAAACAGACAGACACACAGATTTTTGTGCTTTATGTATATAGATACATATATTCACATTTATGTACATTTCTGTAGAATAATTCATATATGGTGTTGTTTTTCTCTGTTCTTTATATAGTTCTAATTGTTATATATATATCCAGACATAAATAAAAAAGTCAAATAGTCATCGGATGTAAATCGTAACGTTAAAGAAGTTATATAAAGTTGACATTGGTACTTTTAAAAGTTTCGTTTATACTTGAAATCTCAATTATTCTGACAGCAAATAGTTCCAGGAACTGATCCACACTTTGCAGCTGATAATGAAAATGAAAAGTGAAACATTAGAAGAAAGAAAGTAAACTTTTCAAATTAGAGACTTTACTGGAACAATCCATTCATGATATGGCTTCTTACATTGCACGAGAACAGTATAATAATTCAAAACTTTTAGACGTTGACACTATTTTAGGTGTTTGATGATTTAGTTATCTGGCTTCTGCAAGAAATATATACAGGTTTTTCTTAACGTGAACATCTGAAACGCTTTTCGTTCACACACACACACAGTGCACTCATACAGAATCGCTAGGGGATTACTAATGTCCCTTATTAAACGAACAACAGGTTGTACAACACCTGCGATCGATTTTACCATCCAATAACAATAATATTCAGTGAGTACAATCAAACAATAAAACGAAATCCAATAGCTGGTTGTAATAAAGATTTCACTTTGATCGTCACCATACTGTTAAGTCAAGTATTTTTATAGTAATCAAGTTTGATTTGAAATGTTGACAAAATAAATTCAGTACAATGAATATAATCATCTTAATTTAATCAAGATCACTACATAATCAAACACTTTGTATTACCCTACTGCTATACATTTCCGAATAATCTTCCTTAGATAAGTGACATATAGAACGATATATTAATGGTATTGACATGTAAACTTTGTTACGCGTGTATCTTTTGAAATCACATATAAAGGGCATTATTTATTTCACTTCATTAATGTGTTTAATAATATTTAAACTGTTTTTTTACTACAGAAAACACTAGTGTCGATTTGACCACTAAAGGTAATGCTAATATCACTCGTTCGTTTACATTACTTTAACTAAAGTATACGTACTTATGACATAATCTTTAAGATATCCTGGTTTTACGTCACTCATCTTGCATGTATACAGTTTTTTTAAAAGAAAAAAAAAGTCACTTAATGTCCATTTGCATAAAAACATCAGGATTGAATATCCTAAGTAATTGTAAAAAAATATCACTATAGTTTGCTCCTAAAACCTTTTCTGCCAATTTGGCAACAAAGCATTATGTCATTAAATAGTCTTCTTCAATAATTATTGAACACCTGTCAAAAGGAAATGAAACCATTTGCGTTGGTGATAAAGATAATAAAACTAAGCCAAGATTTAGTGGGCGATAATTTTAAAGAATATACTTATTTTAAACCTAAGAAGTCCAGATACGTATGTAATGTAATATGTAAATATATCTCAACATTTTAGTTGTCAAAACAAATTTTGTGTTACGAAGTAATTCACATTACGTTTTGTGTGTGTCACTTAAGATTGTATGATATTTCCAAAAACTACAAAGTCTTCTATCATATATTTTGTCCAAATGAAGTAACTTTGGTGATACGAAATTCAATAGAAAAATATATTATTTATTTACGAGTTTATGATTAACAAAATCTCATAGGATACACATTGTTCTGCTAAAGTATCGGGAAGCTAATTAAGTATATGACAATGCCCACCTTGCATGCCCTGCAAGTTGAGTCACTGAGTGAAATACAAATAAACAGATTTTGTGTGTCGAAGAACCTGCAAGGTGCCAATAAGTAATTAATTACGTGAAGGTGAAATACATAATATTTTAATTTGCTGATAGTGTGGAAAAAAATCAATGTGTGAAAAATACGCAGTGCTTGGTATCACAACCAACTTGCTTATGAGACCATACAACAGTATGAGAAACTTAAAAGTACAACATCTTAAGAACGTCCAGGTCAGTCGATAGTACCATAAGAGCATGATAAAGAGCCAGTTGGTAGTACTGTAAAAGGAGTGTCAGAAATCACAGATACAATAAATTTACAATGGAACCACTGTATTTAATATGGCTGCATGAGAACTGGTACGAGATCTAGGCAGATTAATCTTCGTGAATGTGTTTGTTTTGAATTTCGCGCAAAGCTACACGAGGGCTATTTGCGTTAGCCGCCCCTAATTTAGCAGTGTAAGATTAGAGGGAAGGCAGCTAGTCATCACCACCCACCACCAACTCTTGGGCTACTCTTTTACCAACGAATAGTGGGATTGACCGTCACATTATAACGGCCCCACGGCTGAAAGGGTGAGCATGTTTGGTGTGACGGGAATTCGAACCCGCGACCCGCAGCTTGCGAGTCGAACGCCCTAGCCACCTGGCTATGCCGGGCCGTCGTGAATGTGAGTGCTTTGGAATGGTTGAAGTATACAGACCATAAACCTTCTCCAGTAATGCTCAGCATCGTTTTATTTAGTAGTAAGAACCCATAAGCACTACAATCTTGTGATACGATGAATATAACTTCACCCAGTTAGAAGAATAGGAGTCTTCAGGTTGGAAGTCGTTCATGGTTGTGTTTTGTTTTGTTTACTGTGAAGGACTATACTGGGGGTTATAAAGGTATGAAATTCCTCCTATACAGTGGATGTGGAACCTATTTGTGAAGTATTTGAATACCTAAATTCATATATCAACTTTTTGGAGCCGCAAAGGAGGTTTAGATTTAGCAAACCAATGTATTATATCACAGAATAATGATTTCTTCTACAAATAATTACGATCGAAGAATGGTTTCAAATGAAGACAAATTGCACCAGATTTTTGTTAGTACATAGCTAGGTGCATAGCTCGCAGAATAGCAGCACTTATCTAGGTCAATATAGGTGTATCACAACAGTGTATTGAGAAACGAAAAATGTCTTATCCCTGGGATAACTATGGTTGCTGACTTATGGTAAATGATTCAGGGAAAATATTTTTAGGCATGTTTCGTTGAATGGGGCAGACATTACATAGTGATCCAATTGATCGATATGATCAAAAGTGATCATGATTCAGTTATCTTCAAGAGTTCCGTGCGAAGAACATTATAACAAATGTCATATCATAATTGAGAACCAGTACAAACATTGATAAAAGAATTTACTTCACTTATTAAGCCACATTTTATTTACCACTTATTATGTTGTATTCTGAACAATAATTTTATATATTTTCTGTCTTTAATGTGCGACGTTTTTGTTCTTGCAACTGGCCTTGTTGCCTGGGAAAGTTGTTCAAAATGACGTCATCATTAAGGAAGTACCGTTTTTACTCTTTTTTTTTACTTTAGATGTTAAGAATAACAACATTATTGTTTGTTTAATGTATTTCGTTGTTTGTCGTTAAGCACAAAGCTACACGATAGGCTACCTGTGCTGTGCCTATCGTGGGTATTAAAACCTAATTTTTTGCGTTATAAACTCTCAGGCTTGCCGTTGAGCTACCGGGAGACAGATCTATATGTACCTTTCCAACTCATTTTTTCTTACTTTTAGCTAACATTTCTGCCTACGATCGAATAATCATCAATACACTCTATAACATTCTGTAATTGAAACTGTTAACATGGAAGGAGCTTTAGCTCAAGTAATGAAAAGTAACTATTCCAAAAGCACTGAAAATAATTGATTATTGTAACCCTAATATAGCACCATCAAATAATGGGAAGGAAAGAGTGGTAACGTAAACAACGATGAAATGGGGGTTAATCTATAATTATCTGTTTCTTACATGCAGAACAACCTTTGCAAGGTACAGCTCTAACGTTAAATATGTATTCATAAAGTATACGTTTCAAACTGTTCATAGGCTGATTATATATTATCATTATGTAGTGGTTCATCTTAGTTTTACATGTTGTTTTTTGCGATTTTTAGTCTTTTACATGTAACTTAGATTATTTTTACTGTCGGATGATACTAACAAATAAAGAAGGATTAAAAAATAGATGAATTACAGATACAAACTACTCGATAACCCAATTCATCCCCGAAAACAGAAGAAAGTATATCTTCTAAAAACACTCGAACTATCGGGTTTCTTTATTACGAACGCTTTTTTTAGATATATTCACATTTCGTGTATCGACCAGTTGAAAAGCAAACTTTTACTTTTTTTTTCAAGTAATTCCGTACTCTATTTGTCTTTATAATTAGTTTCATTAAATACTGTTGAATTATAATATTCGTAATATTTTTCTACATTATCAATTTCAATTGAATATGGATTTAACACCAATCTGGTTAAACATTATGACAAGTTATTGGGATTAGCAATGTGGTTAAACATTATGACAAGGTATTGGGATTACCAATCTGGTTAAACATTATGACAAGTTATTGGGATTACCAATATGGTTAAACCTTATGACTAGTTATTGGGATTAGCAATGTGGTTAAACCTTATGACAATTTATTGAGATTACCAATCTGGTTAAATATTATGACAAGTTATTGGGATTAGCAATCTGGTTAACTCTTATGACGAGTTATTTGGATTAGCAATCTGCTGAAAATGTATGACAAGTTATTGGAATTAGCAATATGATTAAGCCTTATGACAAGTTATTGGGATTAGCAATCTGATTAAGCCTTATGACAAGTTATTGGGATTAGCAATCTGGTTAAGCCTTATGACAAGTTATTTGGATTAGCAATCTGGTTAAACCTTATATCAAGTTATTGGGATTAGGAAATAAAATATTATTTATAGCGAAGGTGGGTACCACTTTGGCAAAACATTGCAATGGAATATTATATATTCTAGTTGTCTAACGTAATTATTTATGAAATTGTGTACTTATAGTCAGTTGGTTTTATAAAACTGGCTTCATCAATAGATAACTTGACCGTTGACCTATATTATTCACTTATTTTTGATCAAATGTTATTAATTACTCATCTTAGTGTACGAACATCCAGGAAGTATCGAAATTTCTTCAAGAATACCCGTAAAAAACAGCAAACAAAGATGAATTACTATTAGAAAAACTAAAGCGTATCTAAGAAAAAGTCCCATCGGATTTTAAAGTCAATAGGAGGAAGAAGACACGGTTTTGTTTTTGATTTTTGACACAGATCAACCAGTGACACTTGAAATGTGATTTATGGGTATCTCAACTCAAAAATGCCCATAATCCTGCAACCCGGTTGTTATTGGAGAACAAGATTTCTGTTCCAAAAGTTTATTTGATTTTTGTAGAAACTTTTTTCTTCAACTATTTTAGTGTTACCCAGTCATAGTTTCATTAATACGCAAAGAGGAAATTTTGGTAACTTAAGAAAAAAATAAGCAAAAAAGTGCGAAAACAAAGATTAGGATTAATAAGTATAGATGTAACAGATTCCACTGGGGAAGAGAAAGAAATTGTGAATAAATATGTATATCCGCTTTCTACAATCGACCATATCACGTCTGGAGTTTCCAGCGATTTGCAAACATGAGGTCCTTCACTGAATTTCATTATGTGCCAGAATTAACGGTCCGAATGTTTTCCTCAAGAACTTGAACGATTTATTCGCCTTTCCTTGCTTATAGATTTCAGCACCTATTTAAATGCGAATGACAAAACTTGCTAAACGCTCAAGCCATCAACGTAATGTTCTTTTTATAAGAAAAAAAAGGAGGAACAAGCTGTCAATCAATCAAATCGAGTGCTTTAATCATTAATCCGACAGTTCTAGAAGAAAATAATGTCTGGGAGCTGACAGTCGAAGACCTCGACATAACAGCTTAGGACAACCCACTCCTGCTTCGATAACAGATATTTTATTTTATAATATCACCTCGTAACGTGTTCAGTGTATAACCTTTAAAGAAAATACTAACTTTAGGAATAACATAAAACATCCATTCCGAGTAAAAGATAACAAAGGCGAGTATATATTTAAGCAACAACAAATCTTCTAAAAGATGTTTTGGTTTTAATAGCGGATTTTCCATAATTCAGCTACGCAGATTTCGAAAATAATATAACTTGTTTTCTATCACGTAAGGATTTTTTACAAGTCGGGTAGAAAAAAAAACAACTCTTAATTAGATCAAATTATTATTCCGTTTACCACAGTGAACATTTTTTATTATTATATTTGTTAACAAGAATACAAACAAACTGAAGAAAAGGGAAGAACATTGATGTCAAACGAATATTCAACCTGATTTTGGTGTGTGAAATCTACGTCTTTTAGTCTCAAAACTACGTGTTGTGGTCTTTGTTTTACGTATTGCGTTATGACGTTTTGTGAAAAAAAAATATGTACCTGATGGAGAAATATGATTATCATTTTCGGATTCAGCATACACGAATTACTGTAGGACATGTCAACATTTCGAGACAATAAAACCATCGAAAAGCCTGTGTAATCAATACTTCGTGGAATTGGCTAACAAAATAAAGAAAATCTATCCAAGATAAATTACATTTCAACAGTTCTTAGTTAATTTAAAATATTGCTTAGCCAAAAGAGTTACTTAATGGAAATTCAATATTTATCAATTTATTGGTATATTTACAGATTCAAAATAACGTGAATAACGACTGTAGAGCTTCCTGAGAAAACGAACGTTCTAAAACTTTTAATGCCGAAGAGAAGAGAAGAACATGACCTTTAGCAGGATAAAATAATGAGGTAATATAATACAATGGAATACAATGAGCGTTGAGTTACTCCACAATGAAAGAGGAAATGCGAATCTCATCCCAGTGTGCTACAATATTACAGAACATTTATTGAAAGGCGTTAATTACGAGTGTGTGTGGTATACTTTACATAATGATATCTAAATGTCTTTATGATTGTGTTATTAGAAACAATAGTTTCCAGAAACGGTTAGCATATTTTGTTCTTCTGATGTTTCTGTTTGGTTACCTACTGAGAAAGGAGATAGGAGAATTCAGTTACATTTCTGTCAATATTCGTAATGCACTGCCTCATCCAGGAGATAGGAGAATTCAGTTATATTTCTGTCAATATTCGTAATGCACTGCCTCATCCAGGAGATAGGAGAATTCAGTTACATTTCTGTCAATATTCGTAATGCACTGCCTCATCCAGGAGATAGGAGAATTCAGTTACTA
>NW_013665725.1:308120-317924 GCF_000517525.1 Limulus polyphemus | reverse complement strand
TAGAGATTACAGTTACATTTCTAGTCATATTCGTAATGCACTGCCTCTATCCAGGTAGATAGGAGAATTCAGTTATATTTCTGTCAATATTCGTAATGTCACTTGCCTCATCCAGGAGATAGGAGAATTCAGTTACATTTCTGTCAATATTCGTAATGCACTGCCTCATCCAGGAGATAGGAGAATTCAGTTACATTTCTGTCAATATTCGTAATGCACTGCCTCATCCAGGAGATAGGAGAATTCAGTTACATTTCTGTCAATATTCGTAATGCACTGCCTCAATATCTACAATACTTTTGTTTTCAGTATTTATATTTTTATGTCATGTGGTAATACGTTTCTTTATTACATAACTGTGTAGATGTGACGAGTTGTATTTTAGTTATATATTATGTTTTAAACAGTACACATACGCCAATCATTCATATTTATAGAAAACGTTTTTCTTCACAAAATCTTTAATTTTGTATTTCATAAATTTCATTCATATTTATAGAAAACGTTTTTCTTCACAAAATCTTTAATTTTGTATTTCATAAATTTCATTCATATTTATAGAAAACGTTTTTCTTCACAAAATCTTTAATTTTGTATTTCGTAAATAGAAAGAAATAGTGGTGGTGGACTGTGTAAAACGCTTTTACTGATACATATCGAAACTGCGATGACTGATCGCTACAGAAGACTAGAAACTTAAATCATACCTATTCAAGAATCTCATTCGATAGTCGAAAAGAAGAAAAAACAATATTATGAGAAACAAAACGATGAGAAAAATAAAAGGCCGAAGAAGAAATTCACTTTGCTTGAATATGAAACAAAGTATCGAGAAAAAATCTACTTCGATATGCATCACTTAATACTTTTCACATTCGTGAAGCAATTTGAAAAAAAAAATATTTAGTCTTGAGAGAATATAATGGGTGGAAATATTATGTTAATTCTCATAAAGGTAATTAGAAATATCTACTTGTATTTTCGTTCAATAGGAACTTATTTAAAGCACTATGGAACATTTATTATGTGCGTTAAAGTAAACGGTGTTAATTGCTGTAGGGAAATGTTCTTGTGAAGAAGCCAAATGAAACGAGGTTTCTCGTATGTTACATACGAGTAACAACTGGCATGTTTTGTGCTTTACCACTAGATGGCACTACATAGATATGACAGCATGTGTTAAACGTTTACTGTCATAATAGTGAGGGTGTCTGGATTTAGCTTAAGTATGCACAAGGACATACACGCCTTTAATTTTGTCTGTGTTTCTTTTTTTACAGTGCTTCAAAGAATAGTGGACTTTTAGTTCTAGCTTAATTCCAAACTACTTTAACTCTAGTATAGCGAACGACACCAGTACCTAAACTTCAGCACGAGTGCAGAAAATGCGACATCATTAAAACGTTTATTGTTTCCAAAAGATGCGCAGACATACATTTTATCTAAAAATCTAGTTACGGAGTAATATCAACCAAATATATTCTGTTTTATGTTTGAAAAGAAACTGCTTAACGTTCAGTAATACACTACCTAAGTTGAGGGAGTTGAAAACATTTATGGCTAGCTCATTGCAGGAACGTTCATTAATTCTAAATTAAAACTATTAACGTTATTCGACACTTGGGAAAAACTATTTTAAAACCAATGGTTCAATGATCATACAAATAAAAAGCTCATATACAAGTTTTTCAGTTGTTGTATTTTACGTTGCCTTCTCATTATGAGACGGGAACTTAAAACCAATTTTTTAACAATTAAGCGTAGGATTTCTCTATGAAACACGAAAAATAAAATTTATATTTACCTAAACGACGGAACCATAAAGACAGGAATTAACTTATTTTTCAATTGATATGCTCATACTGCGTTTTACTTTCCAAGATAGAATCCGGGTTTCGATACCCGTGGTGGGCAGAGCACAGATAGCCCATTGTGTAGCTTTGTGCTTAACTTAAAAAACAAACAATACTTTCCAAGAACTGACCGTTGAGGTATTTCTGATCTCAGCCAATAATATTGTAAGTTATCTGGAATGATAGAACATATAATTATTTTGGTTTCAAAAAATATATATTATACACATCTGTGTAGCAGGGTGTAAAGTGTCGAAATTTTGTTTACAGTTAGTATTATGTGAATTATACATCTGCATAAATTTTCAGTCATTATTATGTCTTGTTATGCATTTGTACACCAGGGTAATATCTGCATAAAATTTCAGTCTATTGTGACTGTTATACATTTGCATATTAGGGTATCAAATGCACATTTTTTTCAGCCAGTAATTGGTTGTATTATGAATATACACCAGGGTATCGTGTGCAGAAACTTTGTTTTCAGCTAGTATTGTGTTGTATTATACATCTGTACACTACGGTAATATAATGTGCAGATAGATTTTTTGTATGAATGGAAGAAGCACTTGGTTAACAGTGTTAATTGATTATCATAGATTTGTGTCAGATTGTAGAATTTCATGTTTTTTGTTCGAATTTCTTGTGCTTGAAAGAAATTAAGATGTTAAGCGTGTTTACTTGACTATAAAATTACATAAAAAGATGAGTAAAGCTATTTATTTAACGTTGGCCTACTTCATGTTTTATAGATAACATTTTCTTCGTTGGTAAATATACTTGTGTTTTAACTAATGTTTTATTTCATTTGTGAACATACCCGCGAGGTCGTTCCAAATTAAACGCATGTACAAAAATACATTTGTGAAACAGTTAAATCGTATATCTTTTCTTAATACTCGAACTTGTGATTTCTGATAATCAGCAAATCTCCTCTAAATAGCGTCGGTTTCTACATCAAATCTTTGAAAAAAATACGTAATAAATTATCTCTCACAGTATGTATTGATTATTGAGTCAGCAGCACTGTAGAGACTTTTACTTATTTTTCAAACAAATTCGCATATTCTGTATCAAAAATTCTACGAATTCTATAGAAAAAAATAAAATATTTCTTACCTTTGTTAATACACTGAAGAGATACACAAATTATTGGTCAAATTAAACTTACAAACTTCTGGTTTTTCGTATAAACTTTAGATACTAATGATTCTAGGATTTTTTGTTATGTACCATGGGTTGTTTGTACAACAAAAAAAACAAGGAACAGTGATACCATTGGTTGTTTGTACAACAAAGAAAACAAAGAACAGTGATACCATGGGTTGTTTGTACAACAAAGAAAAAAAAGGACAGTGATACCATGGGTTGTTTTTACAACAAAGAAAACAAAGAACAGTGATACCATTGGTTGTTTGTACAACAAAGAAAACAAAGAACAGTGATGCCGTGGGTTGTTTGTGCAACAAAGAAAACAAAGAACAGCGATACCATGGGTTGTTTGTACAACAAAGAAAACAAAGAACAGTGATACCATTGGTTGTTTGTACAACAAAGAAAACAAAGAACAGTGATACCATTGGTTGTTTGTACAACAAAGAAAACAAAGAACAGTGATACCGTGGGTTGTTTGTACAACAAAGAAAACAAAGAACAGTGATACCATGGGTTGTTTGTACAACAAAGAAAACAAAGAACAGTGATATCTTTGGAGAGTTACTACTACAAAGTACTTTACTGCAATGTTTAAAATAATTAGTGGCATAGGACTGATTGGTAAATTAAGGTTTTGTCACTAGTGACATTAGGATTAATAATTGGTTGAAATAGGACTGATGTTTGTTGCAACCGCTGATTAACAAAACGTATAAAAAGGGAGGGACATACTTCTAGGCTGCAAAACAAGGCAATAAATTACATTACAATGTAGATAAGCTTCTCCTGAAACTTCACAGGTTAGGAAATGTTAGTTACCGTGTTCTTTCATGTTGAAAAACATATTTAAGACCTCTTGAAAAAAATATCATAGACGTTCAACAGAAAAATATTCGAAGTAGCCTTGTAGGCAACAATTGCAAAAAAAAAAAGGCTTCACTAAAAGTAATCTTAAACAAGCTGTTTACTGTAGTCTTAAATATGACATAAAGAATATTTATAAATGTGTTGTTTTAACGTTTATTCCTAAAGCGATACAAAAAATGGTTTAAATAAGTTATATCTAGTCTTAAATATGACATAAAGAATATTTATAAATGTGTTGTTTTAACGTTTATTCGTAAAGCGATACAAAAAATGGTTTAAATAAGTTATATCTAGTCTTAAATATGACATAAAGGATAGTTCTAAACGTCTTATTTTAATGTTTAGTCCTAAAGATAAAAAAAAATCGGTTTTAAGTATGCGATATGAAGTCTTGAATATGATCTAAAGATTATTTCTAAACATCTTATTAAATATGTAGTTCTTAAAAACATATGAAATACAGGTTCTAAATAGTGTTGTTTAATACGTAATCCTTAATGGAGATATAGAAACAATCTTAAATATAGTATTAAAAATGGTCCTAAGTTAATGAAATGTTAAGTATTTAAAAAAGTATTCCTAAATACGTGTTTAAGTGTAGTTCAACTTGCATACGTGTTATATCTTGTGCACGTGCTATGTGAAATTTCTATCTTTCGCATAGGTTTTTATGGCATGGGCTTTGTAAAGTTTTAGTGTTTTAAACATGTTTTATGGGACCTCTTTGGATACACAAGTTAAATGGTTTCAACATGTGTTATGCGATTCTTGTATGTTTTTTTTATGTGATATATATATAATGTTCACTTTGCTTTATTTACCTAAGCTAAAATCATATAACTCAAGATTAAAGCATTCTATGTATTCTATATTATGTTTCACTGTTTTATACTGATTTAATTAAGTTTTGTTTATTTTCTGCATAATGGGTAAATTTTACTGCCCCATCGCAAAGATCGAATCTGTAATTTTAGCCCTGTAAGTCTTTAATCTTTCCACTGAGCCACTGTAATAACGGTAATTTTTGTTCGTACTCAGTTAACCAGTTTTTTAAACAGAAAAACAGAAAGAGTAGTTTAAAAATATAACATGATCAAATGATCTCAAAAAATTATACACACAAACTAGTCAAATATTGATTAAGTACCATAGTGTCGAGTTAATGTGTCTTCAAGGATTCGTGTGACACACACAGTAGTAAAATATTGATTAAGAGGCATAATGTCAAGTCTAATGTGTCAAGGGTTCGTGTGACGCATCTGTGACGATTCACAATTAAGACTTCTGCGCCATGGTTACAGCGTCGATGGCATACTTTGATTTGGTTGGTTAATAGTTCCCCTAGTGATATACCACTATTTATTAAATAAGATTAGAAGATATTTGAAGCGATAAATGTTTATAGGAATTTGCCGACAGATGTCGCTTTCTCAACTGGTGGAAGACATTGTGCTGAAAGAAAGTGACAGAGATAACAAGACATTTTGCTGAAAGAAAGTGACTGAGATAACCTATTGATACCTTTGACGTGTCAGGTATTTATTAACAGAAACTAAGGGGTGTTGCGCCTAATAAACTTGAAGGCCGTTATATGTTTATTGGTGAAAAAAAACTTATAAAGATATACGTATCACCAGGAAAATATACAGCCCTAACTTAAACAAACAGTAACCAACTTCGGTTATTAGAAGACTAATTTTGTTTTCGAACCTTATATTTTATTTCTTAGTTATTTATTCAATTATATGTCGAATTCCCGTCCCACCAAACATGCTCGCCCTTTCAGCCGTGGGGGCATTATAATGTGACGGTCAATCCCATTATTCGTTGGTAAAAGAGTAAGTAGCCCAAGTGTTAGAGATGGGTGGTGTTGTTGCTTTCCCTCTAGTCTTTTACTGCTAAATTAAAGACGGCTAGCGCAGATAGCCCTCGTGTAGCTTTGCGAGAAATTCAAACAAAACGAACAGTATGTTAGACAAACCTATACGATTGGTAGTGAAAGGCTCAAAGCCATAAATTTTCTATCAACGCAAAAAAAAAAAAGTAAAAGAAAAGACCACCGTGTTTTCAAACTTTTCAACTAGTCTACGAATTCTATCGATGAGATGATCTCTGAGGTGTTGATATTGGGCTGAAGACTAAAGAAATAAGCAGAAAAAGAAGTTTATCGTATTAATGTCTTGAATACTGTATGGATTAGCTTCAATTCCGTAATCAGTGGTCTTCGACTTTTAATTATTTCGCGGTCGGTTAAAATTAGTTGGACTTTTCGAGTTGAACAATTTTTTTCTTTTCTTGTTTATTTCTATCTACCTTTAAAAGTACTCGTTCTGTAAAATTTTTATATAATTCATCTAAAAGTATATTATAAAATGAGATAAATATTATGCCCAATATCGTCCAAGAAAGGGTTGTTTGTCATTAAGAGCAAAGTTACACAAAGGACTGTCTTTGCTCTGCCCATCGCGGGTAACGAAACCCTACTTTTAGTTCAGTGGTGAGCTTGAGGAGCTATAACGCTACAATTAGGGTTCGATTCCTTCGATGGACACAGTAGAGATAGCCGTAAAATAAACAAAGAAATCCTCGTTTACTACTGAAAGGTATCATTAAGATAAAGGTCTTCATTCAAGCATAACTCGTGAATGTATTTTACTGATAAGGGTGTATCGGAAAGGGTTATTTATTTATTTAACACAATATAATCTTATGTCAAAAAAGAAAAAAGGCGTCAGGTTTTAGAGCATATTTCGGAGAGTTCATACATTCTTGATTTTGAGACTCAATTAAATAGGATCATAGAACGACAGGTGTACATTTTACTTATTTACTACAAACCTCAAGCATGAAAATATTAATCCAATATAATCCGTTACAAATCATATAACACAAGATGAAAAAACACTTCGTCGTAACTGAAGATAGACAATAAACTTTGAATCACGAAAATTCCCTGATTTTGTCTAGTTTTTTTTTAAAGAAACTGCTGTTAAATTACTCGATTTTATCTAAAAATATTACCGAAAACTACTTCTTTGCGTGCAATATGGAAGACAAAATACCTGTGTTCGTGAGAATTTCTGATATTTCATTCTCTGACTTAGAGACTTAATCAGCTACCTAAGAATAACAGGAAGAAAACAAGACAACTGAGTTGGTTATTGAATTTTCATCGCGTATATGATTAATTATACAAACATAGCAGCTAAACGCAGGTTCTAATTCAGTTCTGATGTTCTGCGTTGTTGCTCTATAACAGCATTTCAAACACTGCAATTACTACAAGACAACTCTGGTTCAGTTTTTGTTCACAGATCGATGACTGAAAATGAAGTATAAGATAAGGGAAATGCATTTTATTATAATTTAAACAAAACATTGTGTACGAATGAGCAGGATGCGTCATTATTTCATGGCCTGCTTGAAAATTACATGCTGATAAACAAATCACGCTCCTCGTGTACGTAATTTAACTTATGAGCAGGAACATATTCGGTCGTACAAGAAATCAGCCACTGTAACAAATATATTTTAACCATTACATTAATTTAGTAAATGTACGTGAGCATATTGTACCTTCCTGACGAGGCTGCGCCAGGGGGTTTGAGACACAACCCAGACATTAAGCACTTTCCAGTAATTAATATAGGTTATACGTTATGCGCTTTGGCATTAAGGTAGCATAGTTATATCAATTTTGGTAAAATGAAAAGTAAAACTAAAGATTCAGAATATGCATAAGGGAACGAGAATAAGGACATACAGTAGACAAATATATTCTGCAGTGAATCACGTGAATATTTACATTCAACGGGATCTGTAAATATAGTTAAACCTAGTTTTTATTTGTGTAGGATGTAAATGGATTTGTTAAGTATAAAGACTGTTAAATAGTCTCTACAAAATGACAGTCTGTGTGGATGATGTATTATTACATCAGCAGCTCATGGTGCATTAACTTCACATTTACAACACTTCTGTGTCAGCTAAAACACCTCTCTACATTTGAGCTTACCGAGAGTCATTGTTGCTCTGGACAAAATCCATGCCATCTTGTTGTCAAATGTGAATCGAATTTGTATGTTGTTTAAAAACAATATATAGTACGTATTATATATAAAACAGGATAACAATGGGTCTTAGATTACGCTAAACGAAGTTGCATAATGCAGTTAGCCTCAATTATAATAAAATCTTAAGAGTTTGCATATAAAAGGAGTTCGGATACTACGCTAGACGACTCCATATCAAGTGTAGAACCTCACTTGGACAGACATATCAACTGTCTTCTAAACAAAATAGGTAATGTCGCATCATTAAACCTTATAACTATAATTATTAGAATGCACTGATTCAAAAGGTATTCATTCCCCCCAACAGAAGACTCCACATCTCGTGTGGAGTTTCACTTAGAGGTATTCATTCCCCCCAACAGAAGGCTCCACATCTCGTGTGGAGTTTCACTTAGAGGTATTCATTCCCCCCAACAGAAGACTCCACATCTCGTGTGGAGTTTCACTTAGAGGTATTCATTCCCCCATCAGAAGACTCCGCATCTCGTGTGGAGTTTCACTTAGAGAGTAGTAGCAGGTGTACATATTTTATCAATCTGTCTACACACACATATATATATATATATATATATACGTATTCGGTAGTCACACTGGACGACTTCACGTCCTTTTTAAGAGAATGAAAAGCAAATCTGACGATTAAGGAAAATGATAAAAGGGATGGTAATAAATGTGTACAGATGATAAATGTAATGTCTCACTTAGACAATAATACAAAGTGTCTTTCTTATACCAATCTGTTTGCATATAAATCGATATTCACTTACCTCAATGGACGACTGCATATTGCATAAACAACAATACAAGATGTATATGTTTTGACAAATAGTAAATAACACACAAGGTTAAAATTAATACACTAAAACATTTTAAATTAAGGTTGACTCTACATGTTTCGACGTTACAAAGTCACCATCAGGAGTCACTTGCCAGACGTGATAATGTCGTATTTATATCTTTTTTTAGGTAAGTCATGTGATTTATGTATTGGTTTACAATTCCGGCATAACTTTTACAGGAGGTCACGCCACATTCTTGTTTAGATATTCGCTAGACCTTCGTCTCTAATTAACAATTCATGATCTTTTTTTTATTTTACATTACCAGAAAAACTCTTTCTAACCTGATTTTACCTGTATCGTTGCTACTGTACGTGTTTTGTTTTTTACAGCAGAAGGAGTATTTGATCGATACAATTTGATACCATATTTAATATAGGGTTGTTAGTTCTTAAGCAAACACCAGTCAGCACTAGGGATAAAGTATGCAACTTTACTAGTAATTGTGTATAAAATTAAATCAGTAATGAAATAGAAGTTTTTAGAAGGTATAACTGTAGCACTAACTTCATAATGAACACCTGCGTGCGTGTTATGTGGTCGTAATGGAGACCTAAGACAGAATGTAACACTTTATATCTCTTTGACAATCAAATGCACATTACATATTGTAGGTGTGTTAGAGTTTAAGTGGCGCATGAAAAAAAAGAAAAGAATGTCATGCCAACATGTCTTTTACTTTTACATATAAATAACACCGTACGTAAGCACGCGTGGCACACACACACACACACACATATATATATAAACTTATCAATAACTTCTGGCCAAAGCAAACAACCCACATAGATCGGAGCTAAAAATAAACTTAGGAAATAATTTAGTTAATTTATATAATTGGTATAACTAGGAGCATACAATGTAGTAAAATAAAAACTTTATAATTATAATTATTAGAATGCGTTAATTCAAGAGTTGAATATCATCGCTTGAATCCCAATAATATATAATGCAGTTGGAGCAACTTAGAAATTTAGATTAACCATAAATCCATATATATATATATATATATATATA
>NW_013665725.1:302687-307120 GCF_000517525.1 Limulus polyphemus | reverse complement strand
AATGTGTATAATAAATAAATATTATATATATATATATATATATATTACTATCCAGAAAGCTTAATAATGTCTGGTGGTAAATCTGATGTAGAAATTAAGAAACGAATTGGTATGGCAAAGGATACATTCCAGTAGATGAGCAATATACTGAAACATAAGAAAATATCAATTGAAGTCAAGTTGACGATGATACCTTGTTGTGTATATCCGATTCTTGTCTATATCGGTGAGAGTTGGGAAATTTCACCAACATTTGAAAGTAGACTACAAGCGTTTGAGATGTGGGTTTTACAGAAGAATGTTGGAGATATCGCGGATGAATCATGTGACGAATGAGAAGGTACTGAGAAGAACAGAACACACAGAGTTACAATAACAACATTTAAAAGGAGACTACAAGCGTTTGAGATGTAGTTTTACAGAAGAATGTATGGAGGGCCATAATCGCAAACGTTCTGTCGGACATGGTACTTAGAAATAAAGGATAAGAATCTGCGGAGGGCCATGATCGCAAATGTTCTGCCGGACATGGTACCTAGAAACAAAGGATAAGAATCTGTGATGGACCATGATCACAAACGTTCTGCCGAACATGGTACTTAGAAACAAAGGATAAGAATCTGCGGAGGGCCATGATCGCAAACGTTCTGTCTGACATGGTACGTAGAAACAAAGGATAAGAATCTGCGGAGGGCCATGATCGCAAATGTTCTGCCGGACTTGGTACTTAGAGATATATATTAAACATTCTAAACTATATTAGTTCACGCTGTGTGTGTTTATGAATGTATTTCCTCGCGATCTCCTCCTACACTTTTGGAGCTAGCAGGATAAAACCTGGGAAGCGAACTAGGGTGGCTCTGGGAGGGAGGGGAGTCTTGCCTATATGGTAGTCCCCTAATCTTATTTATTTGAAGTACAGAGGGGGCCAAAATGCGCCCGAAATGTTACCCAGGCACGATGGGGTTAAACATCAGGTCGATGAACTCGAATCTGGCATTGGAATTTGTTTTACTGGCCCCCTTCGTAATCCTTGGGATTCCATCGTTGAATATGTGTTCATACCCCACCCCCACCCCACAAACTAGTAGGACCAAACTAGCCACACGTACTCAGGTATCACGAGAAGATTCATATCCTTACAGGTTTTTATTGGTATGGACACCAACTGGGATTGCTACAAAAGTAATTGGGGATAATGGAGGAGCTTGATCGTTGAGACTTTTGTGAATCATGAGGGCGCTTTTGTACCCCGCAACAGAACGCGGGTGTTTTATACTAGTAGTGTTAATGAAATTACTAAGACAAAAAATGGTGCAATATAACTTTAGTTACAAGATACATAAAAAATTCAGAGTTCGAGTTTTTAAACTAAATGTGGAATCATAAAAAGTAACATCTAACGTCAAGAGAAGAGCAACATTATATAAAATGTATGCTCGTCGCGAATATACTCCAGTCAACATTACGTAGATTTAACAACAAATGTTAAAAAAGAAGTTTTCTTGATGATAAATGCGATATTTATAATATATTTTAAGGGAATCAGTATTACTTCAATAACATTATCTTTGGTTTCGTGTTACCTGATGTCATCTTATTTAATGTGTTATTACTACATGTATGTTACATCTTAAATCAGTATTATAATATAAGAAAAGGATTTTAGTATTTATATACACCAATAATAATACAGGTAACGAATATTTATAGATCAAAATTACTGTTGTTAGGCCTAAATCAAGTTATGTAAAAACAGAAAATATGCTTATGTAATTTCAAAAACACCATGTTCTGATATCCCTATTTGTGATATCCTTATCTATCGACCAATCCGGGCTGTTGTAAAACTGGATGATCCAGGTCTCAGTTGGTTATAGTGTGATCTTGTTACGTGTCTTATATATATATTTTTACAGTAAGATTTGAACTATTGATTTTGTTCAAAAGGAATATAATGAAATAATTATTAAAGCTCAAAGATCGGTGTTACAAATACATTCTAGGAAAATAATATATAATTTTAAAATCAAAGTTCAGATTTCGAGTCAATGTTACATTTGAATAACAATATACGTACATAACGGTTCTCAAAGCGAGAGTTTAAAGATTATTGTTACACTAGCTGGAGTACCCGTCCCCTGGACGTAAGTTATGTAAATTCATGATTAATGAGAGGTTATTTTAGGACATGAAAAGTTGCTTCCCTTATATGTAATTGTAAAAAAAAAAAAAGAAACGCCCATAAAAACTACAAGACACAAAATATGAAGTCGCAAGTTTGCATTTATCTCTACATGGACCCAACAAACCTTAATGCCAAATTTGGTGAAGGGTCATCAAAAGGGGGCGAAGTAGTGGTAAAAAATCGCAAAAACGGCCATAAAAACTGCAAAACGCAAAATTTGTATGCACCCCAGCATGGACCTAATGAACCTCCATACCAATTTGGGTGAAGATCCATTCACACCCTGCGAAGTAGTTACATGGATATACAACAGACAACTATTATATTTATATAAATGTATATAGTAAATAAAGCATGTTATAAAAATGCTATTAAAAACCAAGATATAAAACATAGTTACAGACCTGACGTCTGTATCGTAGCAACTGAAATACAGCCTTATTTACATTAATCCTTTAGTGATCGGATTTTAACTGATGATGTGATCTAATCAACATGAAAAAGGTTTACATTTATGATCTTTATATTATAATGAACATCACAACATAGTCGTAGAAACAAGAAGGCATAACGCTAGAAGGAAAAGGTATCCAATATAACACTCCCCAACTTGTGCTAGAGGGAAAAGGTATTCAATATAACACTCCCCAACTTGTGTTGTGTACGTAATAATATACTGTGGGAATGTGAGAGCATGAACTGTGTTTAATGGGAAACTTTTTACACGCTTCAAGTAAAACTGATAAGCTGAACTACGGTACAAATTGATGTTCCATTAGCATCATATTTAATCAGTTGTTAGTGCAGGGACGACAGAAACCAGGTCTAGTAATCAGGTAATTTTCTGGTTAGCTTTTTCTTCTTTCGTACAGCATGTCTGTATTGATTTTATCTCCGTTTTTGAGAGTTGAAAGTACCTAGAGTTTCCAGACCAAGAGTCACACAGCTTGTCCTGGAGATTAATCCTTTTGTTCACGAAAGAGTACTTGGAGAATATATATTAGAGTATTAATGTACAAGTTTTGGGAATTACAAATCTTACAGAATGTGTAGGGATTCCAAAGTAAATGTAACCGTTTTCTTAATTAGTTTCATTTCGGGTAAATACATGTTCACTATAGTTGCAGATAAGACAACAATAATCTTTAGAATGCAGTAATGTTCCTCGATAATACAAGAACCTATATAAATATAGGTCTGTTGTATGTCCGTGTAATTACTTTGCAGGATTTGGACGGATTTTCACCAAAATTGGTATGGAGTTTCATTAGATCCATGCGGGGGTACATACAAATTTTCCATTTTGCTGTTTTTATGGAAGTTTTTGCGTTTTAGCGTTTTTTACTACTACCTCACCTCCTCTGGATGGTTCTTCACAAAATTTGGTATGGAGGTTCCTTGGATCAATGGGGAGATATACAAATTTTCAGTTTTGCATTTTTATGGGCGTTTTTGTATTTTTGCGTTTTTACCACTACTCCACCTCCTGTTGATGAATCTTCACCAAATTTGCCAAGAAGGTTTGTCGAGTCCATGAGGAGATACGTGCAAATTTGCGGTTTCATGTTTTGTGTCTTGCAGTTTTTATGGGTGTTACGTATAAGAGAAGCAACTTTCATGTCCTAAGATAACCTTTCAATTATCACGAATTTACATAACTTCCATCCAAGGGACGGGTATTCCAGCTTGTATAACAATAATACTGAGGATGCAATAGCAACCTTGAGAGTACCATAACGTAATGGAACAAAGTTCTAAACTACAGTTTTATTCGGGCTGAGTGTGACCTAGTGCTTAGCGTGCCGATTGTGGAATGTACAGTCTAAGGTTCAAACCCGTAGTACGCCACCGACCACGGTCCGCATTTCAGCAGTGGGTGTATTGCAAAAGTAACAATCAATTCCGTTTTGATTTAGATGTATAGTCCTTTACTCACAACTAAACATAAACTACTTTAAGTGGCCCGGCATGACCAGGTGGTTAGGGCGCTCGACTCGCGGGTTTGAATCCCCATCACACCAAACATGCTCGCCCTTTCAGCCGTGGAGACGTTATAATGTGACGGTCAATTCCACTATCCGTTGGTAAAAGAGTAGCCCAAGAGTTGGCAGTGGGTGATGATGACTAGCTGCCTTCCCTCTAGTCTTACACTGCTAAATTAGGGACGGCAAGCGCAGAAAGCCCTCGTGTAGCTTTGCGAGAAATTTAAAACAAACAAACAAACTACCTTAAGAGTTTGTATAAC
>NW_013665725.1:287868-302349 GCF_000517525.1 Limulus polyphemus | reverse complement strand
GGTGGGCAGAGCACAGATAGCCCTTGTGTAGCTTTGTGTATAATTAAAAATAAAAAAAAAAAAACACATTTAAGTATCTATTATTATTCAGTGAACTGTCTGGTTAATAACAAATCAAAGAATAGATTAGACCACTACTTCATATTTTCTTCATGAAATTTACGTTTTAATGAAGAAACGAAAATAACAAATACATCGTTTCCGCTATTCAGTTAATAGCAGCCTTAAAGGTGGTGGGTGCTAGTTTCAGGTTGACATCCCTCTAATCAGCTGTTTGAAATCAGGAATAGCTATAACTGAATCATGGGGTCTCTGACTTGGCTATTTAGTCTATGTGTCATGTACGGTGCCGTTCAGGTTAAACATACCAAATACAGTTTTGTCTTCATATCATAGTCAAAGTGAGTTTAACATGCAACACAGAGTTGAGTATGTTATATTTAAACGATTTTGAATACGAAAATTAGCAACCACAGCCGACATAAAGTCGCTGTGGAGCAACTAGTTTCAGAACTACATTTCGACATTAAATGGCGTACGTAAACTCTATAATGCTACCAAAAATGTATCGCTTTTTAGAAAAGTATATAATAACCCCTTCCGACACAAAATGTTCATTGCTCAAATTATAAAGATGTGTTCAGATCGAGGATTTCAAATTTCCAAGACGAAGCTATCCCTGCTTGATGGCATTAGGAAACAAAGGACCATGGATGAACTTGGAAAATCAGGACCACTCGCAAAGACACCTGAAATAAGTCGTACTTCAGTCGTGGTAAGCAAAATCCAGCGTCTTATAACAAATGGAAATTCACGCACACAAAGGTGAATGGCAAAAGCCGTCAATAAGCCTCGAACAACAAAATGCAACATAATCCAGACGGATCTGTGTGTAGAGATGAGGATAACAGGGTACGGGTTTGTGAATATAAGGCTTCCAGTTTCACCTCCTGTTGAACCGTTGTAACACTAAGCAGATGGAGAATGAAACCGACATCATGCTATTCTATGTGAAACATACCATCTAGTAGCCAGATGCAGCACCTGTAGATTTTTGTATGGTCGGACAGGTAAAATGGGCGCTGGGAAATTGTCGTCCTTGTAAACTAGATAGATTATGAAAAGCAACTGGGGAGAAGTGTGTGCTTTTGACATGACACTCTTATGGCTGAATCTTTTGCAATAAAAATACATGACTATTGTCCGAATGCATAGTCGTCAGACAGAGCATGACTAGACTGGTGACATGGACTGTGAGGAACTGGCGAGACCCTATATTATTTTAATGCAGCATGCTTAACCTATCTACGAGAGTAAGTAAATACTGATTTTTATTTTGGAAGTTATAGAAATAAGATTTAAAAAATTCACGAGCCTCTTGTGAAATGGAGAGGAAAAAACATAAATAACTATACCTTAAAGTGTAAAACCATGAGTGAGTAAACAATCGAAACTATGAGATAGAAATGGATGCGATTCACGTGGGGTTATTAAATCATGAGTTACAGTTCTATACTTTCATCGCGTTATTGACATTATCTATCTACATCTTCAGAAAGGAAAATAAAAACATGTCTCTCGCATTCAACGTTTAACGGATTAACAGCGTCATTCTCCCATGCTGTGTGACTTTCATACAAAGTATACAATCGCTGTCATGGTTACTTAAAGCACACAATGAATAAATTAAAGTAACAAAAGTTGAGAGGATCAGAAATAACCTAGAGTTCTAAGATTTCTTGGACTGTCAAAAAGTTGTTAGTTTAAAGAATTGTCAATGGACAAGTTCCCTTTATCAGATATTTAAATATTTGAAACAAGAGGTGTGCAAAATAGGTTATAGAATTATCTTTTTTATTTTCAGCCAGAGGTCACTTGCTGCCAAGAAGTTCTTTCACGTGCAAGAACTAAGCCAGGATGGACGCGCAAACCAAAAATGTATTTTAAGTTATTCGATTGGAACATTATATAGTAAACATTTTGGCATTATGCATCTATAGGCTGGCGAAACGGGAATGCTACTTAGGCATAACAAATGTCCTTGAATATCAGGTTAGACTGTGAACATTCTCTTCTTAGAATCCTTACAGTTAGACTATTAGCAGTTTTTTAACTAGACGTCAGGTTAGACTGTAAACATTCTCTTCTTAGAATCTTTACAATTTTTTAACTAGACGTCAGGTTAGACTGTGAACATTCTCCTCTTAGAATCCTTACAGTTAGTCTATTAGCAGCTTTTTAACTAGACGTCAGGTTAGACTGTGAACATTCTCCTCTTAGAATCCTTACAGTTAGTCTATTAGCAGTTTTTAACCAGACGAATATATACATTTGGCATGAAAGATGAATGGATGAAAGTTAAAATCGTCATAGCCAAGAAGAATATATTAATAACTACAAACAAGAAAACCAAAGGATTGAACGATCCAAAGAAGGAAGTTTGAAGATTCTTGTGGAAGAATTCCTGTTACAAAACACGTGAAAAAATAAAATAGCATTAGTGCTAGTGAAACTCGGGGGAAACGTTCAGCTGATCATTTGACAACAATCCCTTAAAAATTATTTCTGTTTTTATATCGTTCACCGCCGGTGGGGTCCATATATAGCAATATTGGATCACATGTAATTAATGGTTTTGCCTGTTACAACACTCACTGTAACGGACGGATCACAAAAAGAGATGTAATGACTCATTTTCTATATGTACGAAAAACCAAAAATCAATCTTTTAATCATGTTACATATCACTGGTACGTAACAGGCGTAGAAGAGAAGTGCTTCTTGGCAATTTATTTCAATGTTCAATAAATACGACATATTCTGGAAATAATTACATCATACGCGGTGAAAAAATAAATAAATGTGTTACGGTTGAATTGCCATTACTTAAAGAATGTGTTACGGTTGAATTGCCATTACTTAAAGATAAAAGTTAAAGACTTAAGAAAGCAAAACATATTAGCCTTGAATGGGGAAACTGAAATTCGAAAAAAAACTCTGTATAAAAGAGATCGAAATTTAGCGTGTTAGATTTTTGTTGTTGTTAAACTACAAAGGGCTATTTGTGCTCTGCCCACCACGGGTGTTGAAACCCCCTTTCTAGAGGTATAAGTCCACAGACATACCGCTGTACCACTGGGGAACAACGTGTTAGAGAACAAGTTCAATATGTATAGGTTAAAGACTGATTCTGAGCCTAGTGTAATGTGAATGAAAACGAATTTCACATCATTAACTTACACACAACAGCCTGCCATAAGAACAGTTTTTTATTTATTTCATAACGTGCTGACAGATGGATAATTTGGTGTACATTGGTTTAGCAGGAAAAGAAAGGTAAAATTTATACTGGATTGAATGTCCTTGATCTACATTGGATTTGTTATTATTTGTTGAATTTCGTACAAAGTTACTCGAGGGCTAGCTCCGCTAGCCATCTATAATTTTGGACTGATGGACTAGAGGAAAGTCGACTATTCAAGAGTACCTCCGTCAACTTTTGGGTCCCTTTTGTATGAGCAGATAATGGCTCTGAAGTTGATTAATAAGTTTGTACTGATATTATTTTTTATCCAACCCCAAACATTGAATTACTACTGTTTACTGAAAGTTTTAATATCTTGGGAATTTAACAAAGCAAAAAGTAAAAGAACAGACTCTATCCTTTTTGTGATAGAGTGGAGGAAATAATTAAATCATATGATGTTGAACCAGCTATCTATGTATAATAAAGAAAAATACAAGCCCTGGAACAAAGTTCAGCCACTCGTGGTTACAGGTTAGATAAGTACAACAAGTAAAACTACGGATTACAGCATCTCCTATGTTTAACTAACAATTGAGGGCGCTCTTAGCATTTTCGTGGCCGAACTTGGAAGACGAGTTAAGAACTCTTACAAATAACCCATAATATAATTGAAAGATATAACAGGCACAACGACTTCAACTTTGAGAAGCTGATGATATAAAAAAAGACATTTTGTCAACAGTGACCACTTTAACTTATAGTTTAATAATATAGTGGACTTTACAACCCAAGAGAAATATTATGAACAACCAGGTTTGAATCAATGCCTGTAGGTCCATGTGCAGAAGTAACGACGATCAACAATGTCTATTCAAACACAAAGGCTGGTCATAATGACCGAATGTGAAAACATTATGTTAACAAAACATTTTTTACCTATCTGAGAAATGATATAAGTCGAAAGTACAGAAAATATTTCCAGTGGTCAGTATTCTAAAAAGGAAAAAATATTGACCATTCAAGGTAATAGGGCTGTAGAGATGACGAGCATAGGTTAGTGGTAAAGAGCTCAATTCAACATCTTAAGACAAGTTTAAACTGGAACTAACCTTCATTTTAGTGATACTATGAACTTATGGTAATTTGGTAAGAGTCGTAAGTTGCGTGTGTGGCTCAATTATAGTATTGTTTACGCCAAGTTACTCGAATCTTCGGTATTTTTCTCGTTATCTTAAGTGAGTATTGTTACGTCATAGTGTCGCTCGCGTAGCTTATAGAAAGTTCGAGGACTCCGTGAACAATGTATAAATATAGGCGACCAAGCAAGCGAAAGTCAAGTAAAGTTCAGTCAGAAAAATATTTAGAAAATATGAAGCTAGACTGCATGATTGTTAGTTTAGATATTTTAAAGTGAGTTTAATATAGATAAGGAAAAAAATTTGTCTTGTCAAAGGGTGTTCTAAAGTAATTAAACCCGTCTGTGTGTACTTTGACGAAAGGTAACCTACGAGGAAACGTAAGTGAATTTATCGCAAATTGTATAGTAAGAAACAGAATAGAGAAAAATAATTCGTCTTGGTAATTGAATTCTAAAGTAATTGAATCAGCCCGTGTGGACTTTGACAAGAAAGGAAAATTATTACGAGTTTTAGATACAACTGTAATATTCTATAATGTAAAGAATTTTTGTACATACGTTTGACTTGTTTTGAATATATTATTTTAAAACAAGTAGATTGTGTTTTGTCCGTTTATTGTTCGAATTTATCGCCAACAAGTCACAGACACCTACTGTGGAAGAATCCTCAGTTCCAAACTACATACATAAAACCCTGACAGTCACTAAAACAACTTTTTGAGTTAAACTAAGATATAAGACATTATGCAGCTACATTACCTCCGGAAATATAAATACCAAAATGAAAAACACGATAAATTACAATTATATATTTATTTGTATTGGAATTTTGTAATGAAAATTTAAAACTAATTTTTTTTCATTTAAAATTACAGTAATACTGCTGCTACTTTGCTAATAAACTTCTATTAATTTGTGTATGGAAGAATTTGTTAGAAGTTCTAACCACAAACTAACTATATGCATTAATCAATTACTTTTCATTTTGATAATTCAAACACAATGGATAATAGAAGAGATTTTACGATTATACTAATGACTTTTTTCCAAATGAACCTAATGAATTTATTTAGATATGTTCACGAAAAATCTCAAGTAGAAACCTCTTACTATTACTTACTTTCAAGTGATGTCTTTATGACAAAAAATCATTATTTTAGTTTTGTGGTGACACTAGGATATATATATATATATATTACAGTTTAAATTTCATGTTAGTTTTTATATTATATCAAATAAGCCTACAGCAATTATTAGGCAGAATAACTGGGTTCCTTATTCGAATGTTATTTGAATTATCCACATGTGTTTAACTGTAAAGTTTAGTTTAAAAATGCAAAGTACTTTTTGTGTCCTCACGTAATTAATTAATTAATTCAAGATATCAATCAATAAATATGTAAACTTTCGGTATTTCTATATAAATATAATTTTCTTATCAAATTTAACTTTTATGAAATTCCAAAATGGTTATAGTGTCAGGAGGTTTGTTTGTTGGATTTCGCGCAAAGCCACTCGAGGGTATCTGCACTAGCTGTCCGAAATTTAGAAGTGATAGAATAGTGGGAAGGCACCTAGTGAACACTGTCCTTTGTCAATTCTTGGATCACTTTTTACTGACGAAGAATGAAACTGGCTGTCACTTTATAACACCCCCACAGCTGAAAGAACGAGCGTCTTTGGAGAGGATATTGGAACTAGTGATCTGCAGCATGTTGGTCGAACACTCTAATCAACAAGTGATGCCAGGCTAATGTCAGGATGAAAATTAACTGTTAATTTTGATATTAAATAAAGAATAGTTGTATCCTCTAATACTTATTAAGGCACACTTTAGATCATCAGCAATTTTTTTAGTACATCTTTTTAGTTGTAAGTCCGCTGACATGCCGCTGTGCCACTGGGGGGCATCTTTTTAGTACACTTATTTGGCTAATTTAGACTTTTTGTGCGTTCGTTACAGTAATGAGCAGAAAATATTAAAAGGGCAAGGCCTCATTAACAAAAAGGGCAGTTTTCAAGCCTGTTAAGGCAAAATTTGTTTTTGAGGGGAGGAAATGTTAGAGGAGACTATGGAGACCGTAAGTTGCTTGTAATAAACATGGAATAAAAACCATAGAATCAAACAGATCCTCCTTTAATCATTCTTCAATTGGTCTTATAAATATTTCCATGAACTGACTAATCGTTGAATTATTGCGTACTATCCCTCAGTAGCATAACAAAATTATTATTATTTTTACTCTAAGAACTTGCGAATCCCTGTGTCATTCATTTAAAACCTCAAATATTGTTTTTCTTACTAGCTCGCAGCAAACAAGGTGTGAAATCAGGTGTATTTTTTATATATTTTGAAATTTTTTATGCTAGAGAAAAAAGAACATTTTGGGGGCCTAAAGGCAGAAAAGCAGGGTTCTGAGCCCACCCAGCCACTCCCTTGTTACATTTGCCTTTTAATAGACTGCTTTGATGTTAGCCATGATTAACTGTAAGATCATTTTTATTGGCTACAGCTAACTCCCCTTTTTTACTAGCAGTCATCAATATCTTTTGTTTGTTTGTTGTGAAGCACAAAGCTACACAATAGGCTACCTGTGCTCTGCCCACCACGGGCATTGAAATCCGATTTTTAGCGTTATAAGCCTACAGATGTGCCGCTTAGCCACAAGAGGAGGGGCGTAGCAGTAGCAATAATTCGTTTCCTAAATAATGGTTACTGAAAATAACATATGATTTACGTGAAAATATTGCTTTCATTTGTCAACGATTATTTTATTTTTATTGTGTCATTTCATTCCAACCCAAAAGGCTGGCGGACCAGCAGAGCGTTAAACCCTCTCTCTTTGGCCAAGAGATGAAAATAATAACCAAGAGGGAAACAAAAACAACAACAAAAGTGATGGGTAAAAGTGTATGTTCAAACGTAGCGACCTCTAATGTGAAGGAAAGGAAAAGAGTAAAGGACCAGGAGTTCTGTAAAATGTAAGATGGGCTGATTCAGTCATATGAATATAAGTTATATTATTACTACATTTTATTTTTGTTCGATAGCTGTATTCCTTGAAGATCAGGTATATTAGGACACTGGATAAATAGAAGTGAGTAGGTGAGACGTAAGGGTATCCTCATGATTGGGATCGTCCCATGATAGAGACATGACGTACAAGTTTAAAATATGGCTAGCAGGTGCTAAAACTTTCCATGAAGAATACCCTATTGTGGAAAGAACAACAGAGAAGATCAAATTCTGGAAAAACAAAACACTTGGTGAAATAACGTGTAAGAAGATAGCGTAAATGTAACAAGAGATATGGGGATTCGATACCATTATACAACTTATGAGTGAGACTCAGCAAATAAGTATTGAAAGCAAGTCTGGGGGCATGGCGTTCCAAAATTAGGATACAATAATAAAAATAATTGGGAAATAGAAATACAGGCTGTACGGACGGACGTGAAACAAGGTCGAATGAAGCTCTTGTATGTGTACAGCAGGAAAGGTGTATTGAAATCCCAATGGGTCCCTGTGAGAGACCCGAGTGGATTAAGACAGGAATGACCTTGTTAGTTAGTGGACAGGTGTGCGTTCCATGTAAAGTGTCTATCAAATATGATATATTACTGAAGCTGAAAGATGAACGGGGATCAAATAATGATAGGGCAAGGCATGAGCGACATTTTTGGCGTGCGAGACCAGGGAGATTACCGCGCATTTTGGGTACATTGAAAATGAGACGCCAGTGACGACACAAATCTGAAAATGTCTTGACAGCAGACTGAAGAACCATACTCAGAATAGTCATAGTTTTAGAGTGGGCAATCAAAACATTATCATCGGTATACTGGTACAACTGAACAGGAAACGTAGGTTGAGTATATCAGTAACATAGAAAATGTACAACATAGGGGAGAGAATAGAGCCTTTGGGAACACCAACAAAAAGAGCAAAGGAACGAGAGAAATGTGGAGATAACAGCTTGCCAGCCACAGAACAAAGAGGAGATAAGACAGTAACTGGGAATTGGAACACGTGTAACTTGTAGAGTAAAGCACGACGCCACACCGAGTCTAACACACGTTAGAAATCAAATGGTGACATACAGAAGGGTTTATTTATGTTGAAATGATTGGTAATAGAGTCAAATAATTTCTGAAGTTAATCCATGGTGGAGAGGTGCGGACGATATCCAGCTTGAGCACTCGACAACAGGCAGTGGTCGTCAACAAAGCTGTGAAATTTGGAAACCAGGATACATTCAGAAATTTTACTTAGAAAAGTAATAAGACTGATAGATAGTAAGAACTCACACCGAATGCAGCCTTTCCAGATTTAAGAATAGAATAATAACTGAAAACTTCCAGGACTCCGGAAAAAAATCCAGAAGACATAAAATAGGTATAAAACAAAGCAAGGAGACGAAGCATCCGTAAGGAGCACGATGGAGATGGCAGTAACTGATACCATCTGAACCAGGAGCCGAATTTCGTTTGTTCCTTAGCACGTGTTGGACACCCACTACAGAGATTAGAGCAATAAAATAGTGGGCATGCAGGCAGAAGTGGAAAGGTCGAGTAGCACAGTAGCAGGAGATGGTTGCTCAGGAACAAAGGCAGACTATAAGGCAGCTGCAGGAGGAAGAAATAGTGATGGGTGGTCAACGGCTAAGAGATCAGCTCATAGAGCAGAATCAATAGGCAATTGGATTTTCGGAAATCGTTAACAGAACGAGTATTAGGCTTAAGACGGAGGTGTGAAGTTAATTGACCCGGAGGGTCAGCCGAACCTGGGGAATCCATCACAGCAGATAACTCAGAATGCATATAACACAAGACGAACTAAACAATGATAACACAATAAACTCTAGAATAATCCAATAACTCACCGATAACAATAGGTCAAAGGGAAAAAATACAATAATCTAAAGTCCTTTTCAAAAGTTGAAATATGTTCCAGAAAAAAATATTAGAATCTAGTGGTGAACTACATACACTAAATACATCTTCAACATAGCGTTAACTTCATTTAATTGAATTTTGACAGGTAATCTTGTAATACTTACTACACGGTTTTTATATTAATAATAATAAAAAGCGTTTTTATTAAATATTTTATAATAATAAAAAATAATTACACGATTTTTCTTACTGGGCACAGGGACTAACCAGAAAGGAAGTCTTACCTTTACACAGATCTCGGTGAAATACTTTTCAGCTCTATACTATTTATGACATTTTATTTTAAGTCCTTTAGAGAAGTTAATTATCGTGTTCTAGGCAGTTGCGCTAGTAAAAACTGAAATTGTCATCGAATGAGATTTTTACGATGGTCTCTAGAGTCATAAAGCAGCAGAATAAAGTTTTTATATTCTTCTTCCCCCTATCCCCTATTCATTCTCACTAGATTCCTGTCTTTAATAGCCTATATTTTTAGCTGAACACTACCTTTGAGAAGTAAACTATATACTGTTTAATCGTGTAATAAAGTTCTAGTTTTATGTTTATTTTTTTTTAGTCTTTCTCATTATAATGTATTATTTATTTATATGCAGGGTGCGAATATGACATTCATATTGCGATTTCAAGTTTGATTTATTTGGTCGTTGTTTCTTAAAATGATTTATTTTATAGCAAATTGTGTATGTGCAAATAAATGCACACATTATGTTAAAATTGATATACAATTGCAGACTAGTAATAATTCATGGTTTCGTAACAAATATAGGGGAAATCAGTTAGTTATAGATTTATAATTAAGAAGCGATAAAATATGTGTAAACAAATAAAGTTTCAGCTATCATTTTTTCACTTTTTAGTTTATTTTCACGACAAGAAAAATCAATTGAAACCAGCTCACTCATATTTAGCTGGTGCCAAGTGTGGCCCAGTGATTAGCGAGCCGATCTGTGGATCTGAAGCTCCGTGATTAACCAGAAGAAATAAAATAAAATAAAACAATCACATTCCGTACTTTGTGGACCAAGGGTGTGTTAAAATAGTGACAATTATATCTTAACATTCGGTTTATCAACAATAGGTACCATCACGGGTATCTAAACTTGACATTTAGCATTCTAGGCCTGTAAACGTATCGCTGAGCCTCTGGGAGCTGGGATCACTATTCGGTCTGACAAGAGTAACCCAAGAGGTGCGATAAGTATCGTTGACTATCTGTCTCCCCTTTAGTCTCTCAGCTCAAATTTATATATGGCAGACAGTCCTCGAGGAGGTTTGTGCGAAATTAAACAAACAAACCATTTTAGTTATGTTGCAATTCGTGTTTCTTGGCTTTAAGCAAGACAAGAAATTCGTTAATGTCTACGAAGAAGCTTAAACATCGTCCCAATTCTTGAAATTGACCTTTTCTTAACTATTTTATGATTTTTTTTTAATAATGAGATATTTTGTTACGGATTATTATTATTTTTATCCTGTAAAATTTATTCTCCATTTAACTGACAATATATATCAAAATCCTGAATATTTTTTAGCTTGATACTTGAAGAACCTAGATAATGTGTATTTAGTTCTGTTAAAAAAGAATTTAATTAATTACACGTGGAAAGCACGTGGGATTATAAAAGTATTTAGGATTAAACCATTAATTAAAGGAAACCATTAATTCGAGCCCTTTCGTTCGCAGGTCTCCAATGAGAAAGTTTGTTTGTTTTTTAAATTCGCGCAAAGCTACACGAGAGCTATCTGCGCTATCCGTCCCTAATTTAGCAGTGTAAGACTAGAGGGAAGACAGCCAGTTATCATCACCCACCGCCAACTCTTAGGCTACTCTTTTACCAACGAACAGTGGGATTAACTGTCACATTATCACGTCCACACGCCTGAAAGGGCAAGCATGTTTGGTGTGACGGGGATTCGAACCCGCGACCCGCAGATTGCGAGTCGAGTACCCTAACCACCTGGCCATGCCGGGCCCCAATGAGAAAGCTGAGATTCTTTAAAACATTTTGACCTTGAAAAATTGCCCAACCAAAGATTAAAAGGAAAAAAGAACAAAAATTATAGTGTCATTTCAAAATAAACCCAGTTCAGTCACGGACAATAAAAGTAGAATTTATAAAGTCATAAATAAATATAATTTTATAATTAAAACCCTTGCAAAATATTTTTAAAAGACATAAATAGCGCTGAATTTCAGATCCACAGCATTTAGAGGCGGCATTAAGTACCGGCATAAATATTTGTGCATCAAATTATACATATAGAATGTAGTATTACAGGTAACATTTTTGTAATACATACTATGTTGTTAAATTATAAAATAACTCAGGAAATCCTCCAGGGTGGATTAGGTGGCTTGCGTGTACATAGTAGCGTGCTCGTCCTGCAAGTATGAGTCACTAGGGACAATATAAAAATAGCTCATAATCCCATAATAGTCTTTCCCTGTAGAACAGTTAATTTCAATGTTTTGTGGTATACTAGCTTTAATGTACATACATTTATTGGAAGTTAATACTGTTAATACGACACTTTCAAGAAAACCAGTACCCTTTCCTTTCAGTCTAGTTGAGAAGCAGGCTTAGTTGATGGAAATAATTTACCTGAGTTTTTACTTAGCTTGTTCTTCTAGTTTTCCAACCAACTCCAATGCTCGAAGGTTTCACTGATTAAGTAATCTGACGATCATCACAGCTCAGAGAAACCAAAGATAAGGTTCCTTACAATTTGGTTTTGGGAACAAATTGAATGCAAGTCCTTAATCTGTAAAACCTAGCCATACAGAAATTTAACGTTTAAGGCGGGTAAAAATGAGGAACCGAAATTTAGAATAATACAGTTTTTTAATGCAGCAAGCTCTCAGCTACCTTGCAGTAAGCTCGTTACTTCAAATATGAAGAGAAATTTCCGATACTGCATTTCTTTTTCAGAAGCATAAATTATTACTTTTTTATACATTGAAACTGGAATTTAACCTGGAATTTTAACCTTTTTGAGTATTAATGATTAAACGTTTTACTTACTGTATATACTGTATAACTGATCAAATAAAATAAGAAAAACTTTTAATGAAACACATGAAAAGCAATTTTTTTTCATGTTTAATCAAGCATCAATTACAACTTGTAATTACATCTGTATCTGTTTTGGCAGTATTTCACCGTCATCGTTATATGAAATACTGCACTCCTGATGATGGTATTAAAAAATTACACTTGTTGTGATTGCAATAAGATACTGCACTCCTGATGATGGTAGTAAAAAAATCACACTTGTGATGGCAATAAGATACTGCACTCCTGATGATGGCAGTAAAAAAATCACACTTGTGATGGCAATAAGATACTGCACTCCTGGTGATGGTAGTAAAATTCTACACACCTGATGATGGCAATGAAATACTACAGTATTGATGATGTCAGTAAATTACTGCACTCCTGATGATGGTAGTAAAAAATTTACACTTGATGTGATGGCAGTAAGATACTGCACTCCTGACGACGGTAGCAAAAAATTACACTTGTTATGATGACAGTAGGATACTGCACTCCTGATGATGGTAGTAAAATTCTACACACCTGATGATGGCAATGAAATACTACAGTATTGATGATGTCAGTAAATTACTACACTACTGATGATGGCAGTGAAAGACTCGCATTATAGATGATGACAGTAAAATACTGCACTCCTGATGATAGCAGTAAATAGTGCACTCCTGCTGATGGCAGTGAAATCTTGCTGAAACAAATATGATGATTACAATTTATAATTATAATTTGATTGTTCATGAAAAAAAAATGTTTTTTGAAATACTTGTAGACGTCTTGAATGGGTAATTAAGAAAAACTTTAATATAAGTTTAACATAACAGCAAATGTACAACGTTTCGACAAGGTTTTGTCATCATCAGGTCATCAACCTTGACGAAACGTTGTACATTCGCTGTTATGTTAAACTTACATTAAAGTTTTTCTTCATTACCCATTCAAGACGTCTACAAGCATTATTAGTCTTAAAGTGGGTTCCTCGTCATCAAATTTGTTTTAATGTGTTTCATTGAACTTATGCTCCTGCCTAACACTACATAAAATGTAATTACCAAAAACAACAACATTTGTTGGAGTTTCATACCAAATATGCCTGATTATCGTGATATTATAACAATAGTAGTTTTTAATCCATTCTAAAGTTTTGTAAGTTTCAAGCCTTTCTCGAGGAAAATACTACTGTATTTTTCATACTTTCAAAGTAATCAAATTATGTTTAAGTATCACATAAAATAGGCCTAATTATCGTTTAATGATTAAACATTGAAACGATATTTTCTACTCTATGTAAATTCTATCTCTAAGATACTACTTCGAAAATGCTTGGTTACGAAACCGATACCCTTTAATTTGAACGCCGTCTAATCTTTCCCTTCGCCAGGATTTCCAGTGGTAAATTGTTCGGATGGGCCAGTAACGGGATGAAAAGGTTAATTTATATTGAGTTTAATGTTTTAACCTTCATCATAGCGGAGTAACATCGTCTCTTAATGAGTATGAGCATTCTATGCAAGATTCGTAAGTATTATATGTATATATATATATAATCAATTATGAAAAGTCTAAAGTGTTTCGAGCTGATCTTTGTCAACCAGTGATTGTATTTGTTTGTAAGAGCGGTTCTCAGATTTTCAGTGAGGGAATTTAGTATAGAAGTATATATATATTGTATGTTTGTGTGTTTGAAGTTAAGCACAAAGCTACAGAATGTGCTATCTGTGCTCTGTCCACCTCGGGTATCGAAACTCGGTTTCTAGCGTTGTAAGTCCGCAGACATACCGCTGTGCCCCTGGGGGGCATAAAAAGGAAGTAACATAACAGGAAGAGAGAGAAAAAAACAGACTAAAATGTAATCAGTATTTAAATTGTTATGCAATGAATATGAATAAGAAAATAGCAATAATTACTTAGATAAAGTATTTTTACCTAATGAATAATTAAACATATATATATTTAGTGATCATAGTAATTTTTAATGCTAATATGACTGCGGAATTCCAACGCTAGAAACTGGGCTTCGATACCCGTGGTAAGCAGAGCACAGATAGCCCATTGTGAAGCTTTGTGCTTACTACAAAACAAACAACATA
>NW_013665725.1:278319-287847 GCF_000517525.1 Limulus polyphemus | reverse complement strand
TCTGTGCTCTGTCCACCTCGGGTATCGAAACTCGGGTTTCTAGCGTTGTAAGTCCGCAGAACATTCCGACTGTGCCCCGTGGGGGGCATTAAAAGGAAGTAACATAACAGAAAGAGAGAGAAAAAAACAGACTAAAATATAATCAGCATTTAAATTGTTATGCAATGAATATGAATAAGAAAATAACAATAATTACTTAGATAAAGTATTTTTACCTAATGAATAATTAAACATATATATATTTAGTGATCATAGTCATTTTTAATGCTAATATGACTGCGGAATTCCAACACTAGAAACTGGGTTTCGATACCCGTGGTAAGTAGAGCACAGATAGCCCATTGTGAAGCTTTGTGCTTAACTACAAACAAACAAACATAATGCTATCGAAAGCGTTTTATTTCTTCGACTACAAGTTCTACTAGTATTAAGTTCGATGTAGATGCTAATACGACGATTTCAGTTACCTACAAAGTTTGTTTTGTATCTACGTCACTTTCCTGTAACACAAACTCAATATCTATAAAAATGAAGTAACAGACAAACCAACTAACAAACACGCTATTCCATAATTAAATCAACAACTATTCTAGTCTAACTCGTGTTTAATATCGCTCAAATTGTTTTCTGAACTGTCAAGACAATTTCAGACGTTAAGCTATGCGCTCAACGTATGACGAAAAAAAAATATTTGTTATAAAATATGAAAAAACACAAGCGTTAAATTAAAATAAACATGGGTTACAACACTACCTTTTCATTAAGAAATCATATTACACAAAAAAACAACAGTACATTAAAATTAAATTCCATAATTAACAATAAAGTAACTATTGATAACTAATAACATTAGTATTCATAAATATAGACATCACATTCATTCAAATCATTAAATAGTAAACCAACAAAACTTTTGACCAACAAAACAAATTCTCACTTCATTACTCCTTTACCCCCAGTGGCACAGCGATATGTCTGCGGATTTACAACGCTAGAAATCGGGTTTCGATACCCGTGGTGGGCAGAGCACAGATAGCCCATTGTGTAGCTTTGTGCTTAATTACAAACAAACAACTTTCATACTCACTTACTGTTAAATCATGGAACCTTTTCTTTTGGAATATGGTACGAAGATGGGATAACTCTATAACCCTTGCCCTTCATCAACGCTTTTTATCTTAACACTTGGAGGGGAGGGGGTAGTTCTTTTCATATGGATGGTTGAGGGAATCTATTGGTGGCTACATTCCTAGTTCTTCTCGGGAAAGTATCTCGACAAGTAATTAACATCTGGCGAGCATTTCTCTGAAGCTAACAAGTTTGCTGTACCTTCAAAGATAATCATGGTGGATGACCTTTGTTTCGGACCACCTACCTTTATATATCCTGCTCGGTTTGTACTTTTCATCAGTTGTCTTCATTATCTTCCATATATGTTGTAGCTCGAACTTTACCCTCTGGTGGTGAACGATCGAGTAGTTCACAGGAATTTTCTGGTTATAGATTGTGAAACTGTTTGAAGCAAACCCAACCTCACATCTGTGGTAATGCCTGAAATCTGTTCCAAACACGATATCTTTCTCAACGTAAAATAAAGTAAAGAAAAATAAGTGAAAAGTCTTAATTAAAACAAACATAGCCTTCAGTAATACAAACATTGTTTTTATATTTTGGATGAGTTCAGTCACTGTTTTTCCATTAAATATACAAAAAGGGTTTCCTTTATTTAACCTTTTTGATCAGAATATTGTTAGTGTCTATTTTGTATTTATAGCAAAGCTACTAATGCTACCTACCGCCATCTTTAATTTTGAGGTACCAACTAGTGAGCAGCACCATATTCGCTATGGCATTGATTGTCACTATTTTAACACACCTCCAGTTGAAAGTGCACTGAATATGTTATGGTATTGCGCGGATTCGAACCCGGCTCACCACTGAAATCCAAAAATTCTCCATGTCCTATATTGTCAGTGACATTTTTTTAAACTTTGGCTAGAACTTATAATAATTATGTTCTTATATTCTCTGGTTTTCTTAAGTTATTTTATTTTCTCATGTAGCTAGCAAATATTCATTTCCTAAAGATTCAAGAACTTTCATTATAATATATTATGTACTATATCAATGAATCTTTGCTCATTCAAAAACAAACGAATTGTTTGTCATAGAAGCTATTAGGTTTCTGTGTAAGAATAACAATGTAATTTCCCGTTTTAATTTTATATCTTCGAGTATTTTAAGCTATTCTATCAAAATATAGTAAAAGTTCCAAAGCAAGCATCGTGTACGAAACGTTATTTTTCCTAGGATAAATTAAAGGCAAAGCATATTTTGTTCAGGTTTTGGTTTGATATTTAATTGAAAACTTTGAAATTCATGTATAGTGTGTTAATGTGGATTCATTACATATGTGGCTAATCTTCTCACCATTCGATTGGTTTCAGCAATTTGCTACCTTAACTACGTTATGTGTTATGAGAAGAAGATAAAGCTAACATTCTGTGCTTGTTTATTCAATTATAAACAAGTTGGTGTTATCTTAGAATAAAATGAGTTTCGAAGTCTCTACTTGATTAGAAATGAATGTAGTTTGCACATTTGTTGAGAAATAGTTGTGGCATACTATAAATAATACAGGATTAAAATTATGTTTCGACAAATTGAATGTATTACGTGACTTTACCGAGAAAATAGGTAATTTTGTTATGTTACATTTGTTAAACTATTGGGATATCCATGATAAAAGCTATTGATTATTATACAACCCCACCAGCAGCTCAAAATGAGTTTCTTTTAGAAGTTCATCAGTAGTCCACAATGAGTTTGTTGTACTAGCTCATCAGTACTCCACAATGAGGTTGATTTAGCATATTATAAATAATCCAAAAAGACAAGGTTGTTGTTGTTTTCTTAGTGCTAAGCTATACAATGAGTAGCAGTAGTAGAGCCCATAGTCTTTGGAAATGGTGGTTAAGATACGGGGAGGGGAGGAATAAAGGATGGGATATTTCTTGAGGTCACGCAAGCTCTGACATCACAGCCTATGATGTAATAGGCGGATAGTACCAAGGATTGTCACAAGGGGCGGATATAGATTACTGCTAGAGGGTTGCTTAAAGTACCATTAGAGGGCGCATAAAGTGCTCCTCCTTTAGTGGCTCAATGTTAAATCTCTGGACTTAAGACTCTAAAATCGAATTTCGATACCCAATGGTGAGCACAGCACAAAAAGCTCATTGTGTAACTTTGTGATTAACAAACAAACAAGTAATTACCGTTTAAAAATACTGTTATAATTTAGTCTAATTTGTTGGAAAGAAATGAAGTGTTGCTGACTGTCAGCAAATGTTGAAAAAGACCAAATCCATGAGTCAAGCTGAACGAATACAACAGGAGTAACAACAGCATGTTCGTCGACCACTATACGACTTGAAGAATCATCTTATGCCTAACCTCTTGGAAATGACCAATACATCACTCTAATAATCTAAGAGAATAAATATAATTTTTACGTTCATCAGTTTAAGGACTTTAGAAAAGGAAAATTACAACCTATCAGGGAAGGTTCTTCATCTGAAATTTAAACAGTGAACTCCAACAGTTAGTATTGCTGTACAATACATATCTGATCAAGATTTTCTTCTGGAAGGGTGGAATCGTATCATTCATGCTATGTATGGCAATAGCAGTACTTCCATTTTGTTTAAGCATCGCTTAGACTATCGTGGTGTCAATATGATATCTGATATGGTTCTCAGTGTTTAATCAAAAACAGAGTGAGATGGATTAAGTGCTCAGATTTTTCAGGTTGATACTTATTAAGGTGTTATTGTTGATGTTCAGGAAGATAAAAAGATTAGATGATCAGCTTAAAACACTGCTTATTAATTAGTGTGATTGCTGAACATGTGCACCCTAGTATGCCAATAGTGTGAAATATGTGACGTCGATCATCTTGGTCAGGTTCATAATATGTATATCCTTTTAGATCACGAAAAGTGTGTTTGGTCATACTTGAAATCTGCATTGACACGATTGAATGAAACTATTGCCCAGTCTGTGTTTTATCAAAGAGCGACCCAATTCAATTTACCAGGAATGACCAAGGCCATTTTCTGGGCTACTGTAGAGAAGGATGACTTCATCTAAGTTTTGTCAAATATTATGTGTAAGTGTCCTACATTTGAAGATTATAAGACTGAGCAAAATAAAAAAAAGATTTTGTTCATTAATTTTTTTTTCATTATTATTTATCACAATAAAGTTATGGCCATTTAGTCTACAAAAAAAAGACATATCTATCAAGGGTTCCTTCACATTAAAGAGTTTTGAAACACAATTATAAACAAACATATCATTGCTATCTTTAACAGATTTGAGCTTAGTTAAGAATTTTGTGTTTGTATACATGTTGGCAACGATAATACACAGAATAAATACAATATTGTCCACACAGAGACGAATAAGGTCCTTGTAGTACTATTATACACGTTCGACAGTTTTTCACGATGAAACTTCTTATGTTGAGGTTAAGAGGAGACAGTCAATATAGATGAAAATATTCTCCTTTTTCGTCTCGACCAAAGTAATTACAGAGCCAGTGACTGCATGGTTGATGACTCCGATCCAAATTAATGATGCACATCTGTTTTGCTGCTTGCTCAGGGAGTTGATCACTGGTAAACACCTATCCCAGCATGTCTCGTGTATACAAATTTTGTCAGAGCATCGAATACATTTCTACAGTGCTTATATCTTTTGTGTATATAGATATCGGTTTTCATGTTACTGGACTGATCAGTTTTTGAAATGGATTGAAACTCTACATAGGAGAGAACATTTATAATGGAAAACGTCCTGCCCAAACATATCTCAATTAACGAAATGGACTGAAACTCTACATAAGCGAGAACATTTATAGTGTTGAATAACGTCCTGCCCAAACATATCTCAATTAACGAAATGGACTGAAATTCTTCATAGGCGAGGACATTTATAGTGTTAGATAACGTCCTGCCCAAACATATTTCAATTAACGAAATGGACTGAAATTCTTCATAGGCGAGGACATTTATAGTGTTAGATAACGTCCTGCCCAAACATATTTCAATTAACGAAATGGACTGAAATTCTTCATAGGCGAGGACATTTATAGTGTTAGATAACGTCCTGCCCAAACATATTTCAATTAACGAAATGGACTGAAACTTTACATATGCGAGAACATTTATAGTGTTAGATAACGTTCTGCTCAAATATATCTCAATTAACGAAATGGACTGAAATTCTTCATAGGCGAGAACATTTGAAGTGTTGGATAACGTACATTTATAGTGTTAGATAACGTCCTGCCCAAACATATCTCAATTAACAAATTTCCCTGTTTCTCCTAAATTAAAATGAGAATCCTTGGCTGATCGATCGGGTGTCAGGTCAAAGTGAAAGAGTTTATATCCTACTGGGTATTTGTCATAATCAATACCAATTCCAACAGGAAAACAGTTTCAAGATCGGGGAATCCTTAATTAGTGGAACAGCAAAACAGTTTCAGATCAAAGAATCCTTAATTAGTGAAACAGAAAAACAGTTTCAAGATTAAGAAATCCTTAATTAGTGGAACAAGAAAACAGTTTCAAGATCGACTACTAATTAAGGATTCCGTTATCTTGAAACTGTTTTCCTGTTCCACTAATTAAGGATTCCGTGATCTTGAAACTGTTTTCCTGTTCCACTAATTAAGGATTCCTTGATTTTGAAACTGTTTTCCTGTTCCAATCATTAAGATTTCATAACTTCTGAAAAAGAGACCAGAATCAAAATGATATTGCACAGGTCGAGCAGAAATCTGATTTCCATCCACGTTGATTGCAAAGAAATTGATACCGTAATTCTTGATATTGAATGGATTTTTCTTCCAAGATATATCAGCTCATCTTATAACAAGACGTTTGCGTTCTTGATCGAAAAATACATCATCGATAGAGACTTGTAAGCTTCCCTGTGCTCTTCACACTTTCAAAGATATTAAGACATTCCTTTCTGAAACACTTTACATGCACTAAAATAACAAATAGGTGACCTTGACCTTTCTAGCACTGGAGAACAAGAATAAATCCAGATTCATCATTGGACGTAATATAAAAAAGCATCTTTGCTTCGTACTAGACATAGTTTTAAGTTTGCTCCTTCGGGCAAGATTGTCTGAATGTAGGCGGTTGCTCAAGTCGACTGTCTGACTACAACGTATTTCTGTGTATCGGTATTTGATCTCTTCATTAAAGTCGAGATCGACAAAACTATCAGCCGTGTCCTTTACTTACATAGAAAAAGTCAAATGACTTCTTTTAACTGCTCCACTATAACTCAGTAAAATTTGTGTGTAGGCTTTATATGCGTAAAGACTCTGTGACAAAGAAGATGAACTTGTCATTCAGGTGTACATCCACATGAGCAAATAGAGAAGGAACAGATTGTGAGAAGCAGAGATATCGTCTTCTTTTTTTTATGTCGGTTCTATTTGGGTTGACAATTTTTGCTTTCACGTGAAGAAGTTATTATGTGGATTCTCTGTCAACCACTGAAGCTAGGGGATGGTATCTGATACACTGACCCTCCTGAATCACGGTCTGTGTGGGAGGGAGAGAAAGAGGTCTAGCTCAGAGTTTGCATTGACATGACTTTTCATGTGGAAGGAGGATCGTGATTACTTATCAAAAAGTCTGGAGTCAATGTTCTTCGTTTTTTTTACTCGAACAGTTCTGAACACGGGACTTTTGGATCTCTTCTTTTTATTAGGTTGAACAGCCTGTTTGACAAACCGCTTGGCATCTCGAGACAGGTTCTGAGCTCCATGCATTACACGTTATTTTCCAGCCCCAACATAAGGTTTTCCTTGTTTGACATCAAATGCTAAATTTATGCCAGACTGAACCGCTTGTTTTCCTATGCTAAAACTCCTTGTTTCAGAAATGGAATAGCTGAACGAAATACATCAATGCATAATCAATACATTATCCAATCTATACTCCCGTTGTCATTGACTTCCAGCATAATAAAATAGTCCGTGTCCCACCTGATATTCATAATATGTAGATAGCTGCATCAATATAATAAGGTACTGCAATGGTTATTATGACTCGCCCTTGTTCAAATGGGATAATTCCTCTATATTGATCTCAATAGCTTGAAAACTTTGTTTAGAAACGGGTCTTTAATACGGTTTTATAAATGTTTCTGTGATCATGTCTCCATGTTGATCTTGAACTTGAATGGTTCATATTAGCGGTACATTCGGATCACCTACAATGTTAAGTTCCAGAATGTCTGTGTACACGTAAAGTGAATAACACGCACATCTTGACAGTGTATGGAGCTATAGTGGGTTCTGTTATAATACCACTATTATCAAGTTCCGGGTTTTGGTACAAGACGGAGTTATGAAGAACCCATCATTCACGTTCATGCTTATATTACTGGTGAACGAATCATTTGTAAATATACCTGCTTTGTCGGGTTTAGGAAGAAGTGATTCTTCAACCTGGTTTAAGATTGTAATTAATTCTTCGGGTTAATTGTAACAACCTGGTATGATATATTTTATTACAGTAGCAGACTAAGGGCCTGCAAAGTAGGAAATCCATCCTGTACCATTAGGTACATTATGTCGATATAAAGTGCTGTAATATGCTCAAGACCACTTCCCACGACCATCCTGTACCATTAGGTGCATTATGTCAGATACAAAGTGCTGCAATACGGCCAAGACCACTTCCCACGACCATCCTGTACCATTAGGTGCATTATGCCACATATGAAGTGCTGCAATACGGCAAGACCACTTCCCACGACCATCCTGTACCAGATCTGTCATCATAAAATGATAAACATAACATTCCCAGTTTGCCCATGAATAAGAAAGGTCCACCTTTCGAAAGCACTCGGGTTGTAGGGTTTTTATTTATTTCTATCAATACTTCTCGAACCAACGTGTTTTTCTAGCATCATGAATTAAACATATCACTGGTACTCATTACTCACTACAGATAAACTGTACTTTAAGTTATTATCTAGTAATAGTTCTACCAATAATATCTGACGAATTATATTCCATATTCCAAGACCTATCGGTCTTGAAGATTCGTGAGAAGTGGTCTTGGGCATATTACAGCATTTTATATCTGACATAATGTACCAAATTGTTGAAGTATCCTTTCTATTTCACTGCTTGTTTTTACCCCTTCTCGTTCTCGTAGTACTTATTCATCAGGGTAGACGTCGTTTGGAAATTGGTTACTTGTTGTAGTTTAGATTCGTAAACTGAACTAAATTTGTAAACTGGTGGATTTTTCTACAATCTCTTGTAAAACGTAAATGTTTCGTCCGTCCATTGAGGCTTATAACCTTTCTTAAATTGACGCTTCACTTTACTAATACGTACTTGATTGACCACTTTTCAATGAATAAAATATTTTGGTGGGGGATTTGTAAGGAGTCTTTCACACCAGGGACTGATTAAAGTAATTGATGTGTATTGGTCTCAATTTAATTCGACGATGAAACGATTGATTATAGACCTTGACCAGATTTTGCAATACAGAGAGATTCTTGTAAGTTCAGAGACGTGTAAAACAGTGCTATATTCGAGTTTTAAGAGTTTAAATCATTCTGTTATAGACGCTTTGTTTCATTATGTGTAGTAAAGGAGTGAATGTCTTGTTCTTTGAGATAATATTGACACAGACGATTAGTAGATTTTATTCCAGCATCTGTCTGAAGTTTACAGGGTTTTCGAACCTGGTTTTAATTTATTTGAAAGTTTGACGAATGTCGCAAATTTTTGTCTTTAAGAGGAACAATCCATGCATATTTAGAAAATACATTGTTACACGTGAGTACATACTTCAACTGATTGTTATAGTGACTTGTATTAGAAAGATCTACCAAGTCGGCCTGCCATTGTTTATCGATCTCTGAAGATTTGTATCTGACTGGTTTGTGTAGTATGTGTTTATGCTGACAAATTACCAGCCTTTGGTTTGTTTTATAGGTATGGAGTTACACAGATCTAAATAAAGAACTGGCATAATGAGCAGGATTATGATAAATTGATTGTAACGCTTGATCCACCTACATCAGAGTTAACTCTGGGAATGAAATAAGTAGGACACTGAGGCTGAACGGTAGACTTATTGACTGGTTGGATTATGGGATCAGTTGAATAGGAAAAGGAAACTTTTTGGAATGGATGGTTTGGATTTAAATAAGTAGAGGCTGGCTTGTTTGCTGTGACTATTAACTCAGCTGTCAGGGCAACTTTAAAACTAGGATTAGACAGTGGAGAGGGCCATAATAATGAAGAAGAAGTATGGTGTAGAGAGAGTGATATAGTGTGGGAAAAAGATGCATTTTTGATGTTAGGCTAAACTGTTAATATTGTAATGCTAGAAGTATAAGAAAACAATGGATAAATTTTTAGAGCAATGGTCGGAACAGAAAATGGAGAATAATTGAAACTTGGCTAAATGT
>NW_013665725.1:255025-277319 GCF_000517525.1 Limulus polyphemus | reverse complement strand
TTCGTCAAACGGAAAATTAAGAAATAAAAAAAAATTATGCAAAAATGTTGGCTGAAAATGTAAAAATAAATAGTAAGGATTTCTTCAAGTACATTAAGGATGAGCAAAATGTTAGGATGGGAGTAGAGCCTTTGTAGGATGTCACCGAAAGGCAAATATCTGATGATTATGTGGGATGCCTGGGTTATTAAATTCTAGTTTTTCTTCATTTTTAACTGACGAACAATCTGAACAGTTGTTTAAATGGAAACTAAGTTGAACAAGATAATCACATTATTTCTGAGCTTGTTAATAAAAAAATGGAAAGTTTAAAATATGATAAAACACCTGGGCCAGATAATATTTACTCAAGGGTTTTGAAAGAGGTTAAGAATTGCACATGTGAGCCACTTGCTAAAGTCATTGAATAATGGGCAGATGCCAGAAGATTGGAAATAGGCTAATATCATTTTTCTTTTCAAATTATTTGATAAAAATTGTCCCAGTAAGTATAGGACTAATAGTCTTACATCAATGTTGGAAAAACTTTTGAATATCTGATAAAAGATGCTTTGCAAACGTATTTAACAAAGTGTAAAATTTTGTTGACAGGGGAATATTTGAATTCCTACTCTTTTGATATTTTTGAAGAGATTACTGCTTATATAAATTAGGGTACAGTTATGGATGTGATGTGTCCGGAATTTCTGAAAGCATTTGACAAGGTGCCGTATAAAAGGCTTGTTAAAAGTTATCCCTGTTGGTATAGGGGATAGGTTGGCTCATTAGATAGACAATTGGCTATATGGAAGAAATCAGATGGTTATTGTAAATGGAGTTTAGTCAAACTTGATTAATGTTCAGAGTGGGATATCTCAGGGTTAATTGTTAGGACTTTTGCTCTCTATAATTTACATCATTGACAAAGATGAAGGAATTGTCAATAGATTATTTAAATTTGCGGATGACATTAAAGTTTTGGGTGTTGCTGACATTGAGGAGGATGCTATTGTCTCATAAAAGGATTTGAATTATTTGGAAAATTGGGCAAATAAGTGTCAGATAGCTTTTAATTATAACAAATGTAAGGTAATGCATGTGAGATTTTATAATTTGGATTTTGAGTATAATTTTGATGTGCGAATAGGATTTTGGGTTGTATCTACAGAAATACTGAATACAAGTCTGAAGAGGTTATAATGCCATTGTATACGTCATTGGTTAGGTCACATTTGAAGTAGTGTCTATCATTTATGGGCTTCTTGGGTCAGAAAGGACATTGAATTGTTGGTAATAGTTCAAAGGACGGTTACTAGGATGACGTCTTGGAGGAAAAGTTGTCATATGAGGGTATATTAAGGTCTCGCAACTTGTTTTCTCTTGAAAAAGAAAGAAGAGTTAAAGAGAATTTGATTCAGGTGTTTAAGATTGTTAAAGGAATAGATACTATTTTTCATATTAAATGACCAGAATGGTAAGACAAAGAGACACAAGTATAAATTTTGGCAGGAAAGATGTAATCTTCAACTAAGACAGTTTTATTTTTCTAACAGGGTGGTGGCCTCTGGAACTGGTTGCCTTTGGATGTGGTGGTTGCAGTTAATTCAAATGAGTTTAAGGGAAAGCTTGATAAATGTTCGAATAATAAGGGCTGTCTCTGAGGGTATTAGAATTTAAGGTTTAGTTTAATTTAGTGGATAGGACAGCCTAAACTGACCAAAAGGTCTCTTGCTGTCCTTTAACAATATGTTATATGTTACTTTATAATTCGCTTGAATAGTTGACACCGCCCTTGATAGTAAACTGAATAAAAGTTACCATGTCTAATGGTAGTATCTATTTGTCTCTTAAAGCAGGTGAGGTTAATGTTTACTCAACTCAAAATTTTACTTACCTTAAAGGATTGAAAATAATCCATAAGGACACCCAAGACACAAAAATGAACAAATAACACAGTGACACTTTATTAAAAATGAGTCCGTTTTAGATACAATATGCTTGGATCTTGTTCTTTTAGTTTTCACTTGATTTCCGTGCGTTATATACTATCATCTGTCACTGTTTTCCACAAGCTCTTGTGGAATATTCATAATTAAATATTGAATTACTTTCATTTACGTAGTACATCGTTTACATGGTCAATTATGTTATCATTGAGAACAGATCTACCATTAATTATCCTCAAACGTTCCAAGATAGATTAGCACTGGAACTGATTTTGATGGTATTTCGGCTTTCCTTTTTCATTTCTAAGCAACACTGTCGAAAATGTATAAATTATAGATCAGCACTGGAGCTGATTTTTGTTGGAATTTCGGGTTCCTTTTTTTATTTCTAAGAACACTGTAGAAAAATCTTAATTTTTCAAGAGCAGAAGATTCCGTTTTGGCTTTCATGACTTGAGAGTGAAAGGTTTAGTGACGTAGTTGGGGTTTATTTAATATTTTCATTATGGGTAAAGTATCACTTTGTATGACGGAATGTATTTTGTGATCTATTGAGCTTAATACCCGGTGTTTCATGGGTTGGTAAAACGAATGTATCAGTTCTTCAGGAATAATAATAATTTGTTTTGAATGTTCCATATTTAAAAATTACAGCAGCTTTAATAGTCTGTCCTGCCAAACCAAAAAGCAATGAAAGTATATTAATTATCTCTATATTAGTAAGTTTCTTTTTTTGCTTAACTGAAGCTTTCTTTCCTGATAACTCCCTTACTAATTACCTGTGTTGATTAAGTTTTATTTTGTATGTTCGTCATGGGAATGTTACCCTTTAAAACTTTTGAAGGAAATTCGCGAATGCATATAATGAAATCACTTTTAGCTCCGTAAACTATTCCTCTGACATGTTTATGTGTTGCTAATGCAACTCTAGATGTTGTTTGACTCTAAAGAGTCACGTAAGACTGTTTATATTATACTGTACACCTAATTAAATATATCCTCTACTTTTTCACACTTCAATGGCAATGTTCCCTCGTATGATGTGGACAGGATACAGTTGATGCTGCAAGTTCATTAACATGAGGACATCCACTCGATTCCAAAGTGTACAGAACGTTCAGCAGGCTTATTAGAATGTGAGCTTTCTCTTTACCTTTCAAGTAGACTCTTGTGAAGTTTTCTCTCACCACTCCACAGATACGGACAGTCGATGTTTCTACTTTCCCAATAGATATGATGAATATATTCATTCACACTGTCTGCAATCTGTATCTGAAAGATAATAGTTCGAAACCGGTGACTTAAACACACCTATGTAAACATTTCAACGAAAGCTCTTTAATCATATAAAGCACCTGATTTATATAAGGACCTTCTAGTTCTATCACGACCACAGTCGTGTTAATCAATGACTATATATATATATATTAAGTGAAGTATCAGCTTTAATCTTACTTGGGTACATACACCGCAGCTATATTATCGAGAAACAGTCCAGTCCTAAAGCGCATTTGTTCTGAATTTTGTTGTTTTAAATCAATGAGAAAATAGTCTTAGGGTTTCTGTATTGTATCTTGATAAACTTCATCAAAATATTTAAATCGAGTCGGAAACAATTGTCTCGCTAGTACATTTTTTAAGTACACTGAGACTTGTAAATATAATAGCCTATTTCCTGTATTTTCTGAAGTGACCCTGAGTACACTGTGGACAAGCTGGTTGCCTAGGGATACAAGTCAGTCTTATGTCACAAAGACTTTCGCTAACCAGTCAGAAGTTACAACAATAGATAGTACTGACTGTTTTTAAAAACGTTACACTTGTGAGTAGAATTGATCTACGGAAAGTCGTACATTTAAAATATCGTTATCCATAAAATGATAATATTTCCATAGTTTTGATTTATGTTTAGAAAAACGTTACATTAGGACAATCTTTAATTAGAATAAATGAAATCCTGTAGAGTTTTAGAGCTAGAGAATAATATCAATAAGACTTAAGAATAAGGTACTAAGATTATTACACATTAAAAATATACAAATCCAAACACTGCTTATAAAAAACAGTTCATTGTCGCTAGTTAGTGTAATGCATGGGATAAATATACACAGTTTAATGTGAAAAACAGCCCTTTTCAGGACTATATATTTGTAAGATAGTATATGAATAGTTATAAACCGAGAAGTCAAACTGTGCTGTATTACCATTAGTTAGTGTGATGCATACAATACGAAAAACATTCTTTTTCAGGAGTTCGTAGGTTTTAAGTTATTGAGCAAAGGGATAATGAAATAAGTTACAAAATAGGACCATAAAGATAATGGAGAGTTAACAGCATGTCCCAAACTTTGCATTCGAAGTCAAACATGGCCTGTTTGCAGATATGGACATGTCCGTCCAATCAAATATCGGTGTAACATCCTAGAGACACTCCATAAGCAGTGATCCTTATCCGCCCCTGGTAACAATCCTTGGTACTACCCATCTATTACGTCACAGACTGTAGGACTTTACAGCCTTAGTGCACATCCCCATTACCTTACTCTTAGCCGTTATTTGCAAACGGTATTGACCCCACTACTACTATAAATTTTTTGTTCTTTATCCACTGCTGGGAATCGAGCCCCGGATTGCAGTATTGTAAATCAGCAAACTTATGATTACCTTCCTCTTAGCCGTTATTTGCAAACGCTATTGGCTCCACTACTACTACTACTATAAGCTTTTTGCGCTTTATCCACTGCTGGGAATCGAGCCCAGGATTTTAGCATTAAAAATCAGCAATCTTACTGCTGGTCCACCTGGAGGTGAGTACAGGAGTAAAATGGTATTTCGTCCAATTTGATATGACTCTGCTGAAAGAAAATAGGTTATGTTACGTTTGTTAAACTAATGGGAAATCTGGTAACTATTGTAATGCTTTGCTTCATTCATTATTAAAGTAACTACAGGATGTAGTTCCGGAGATATATTTTCTGATTATTATTTTAATAAAAGTTGTTCTTGCTCAAACCGTAATCAGGTATATTTATTCTTGTTGAAACTTTGACTATGTTGAGTTATTAATTTATATATATCTTTTCAAATGTATTCGTGTGTTCTTTTCAACGACAGATCATCTTAACAACGGTCTGTATACCGCTCTCTTGCTTAACCAGAGAATGGACGACGACACACACATAAGACGCAACTGTTTATGTAGATTATATATAATATGTACGTGTGATATAACGTGATAATAACAGTGATAATAAGTTAATTGCATTATTCTATACTTGTCCAGTATAGAATAATAAGGAGTATATAAAATGCCATTTCAATAAAACCATTCTTATCGAAAACCCACTGAACATTGTGAGTTTAATTGTGTGGTCCAGATGAAAGGATCGGTACTGTAATCCAAACGATTCTCCTAATGATCCAAGAAAACGATAAAATTGGAAAGTATCTGGACTAACGTTAAAGTAGAGGGCCACTAAACCGGGGAAGTAATGACCAACATCTGTTAAAATCAGCAACTTTTATATTAGGCCACTAAACCGGGCAAGTAATGACCAACATCTGTTAAAATCAGCAACTTTTATATTAGGCCACTAAACCGAGCAAGTAATGACCAACATCTGTTAAAATCAGCAACTTTTATATTAGGCCACTAAACCGGGCAAGTAATGACCAACATCTGTTAAAATCAGCAACTTTTATATTAGGCCACTAAACCGGGCAAGTAATGACCAACATCTGTTAAAATCAGCAACTTTAATATTAAATAACAAGAAGAACAAATTTTTAACAAAACGTGATGTTATTTTAAAATATGGTAATGACAAAAATTAGATTATTCTTGAGATAAATGCCCCCAGTGGCACAGCGGTATGTCTGCGGGCTTACAGCGCTAGAAACCGGGTTTCGATATCCGTGGTGAGCAGAGCACTGATAGCCCATTGTGTAGCTTTGTGCTTAATTACAAACAAACAAACAAATCGCAGGGTGTGGATGGATCTTCACCAAAGTTGGTATGGAGATTCATTAGGTACATGCGGGGGTATATACAAATTTTCAGTTTTACATTTTGTATTTTACGGTTTTTATGAGCGGTTTTTGAGTTATTTTACAGTTAGGTATAAGGGAAGCAGCTTTTCATGTCTTAAGACAACCTTTGGATTTACATAACTTCCGTTCAGGAGACGGCTACTCCAGCTAGTAAATAATATCTTTAATGTATAAAGCTTGGACGTCATGTTTCAAAAATATAACTGAAACAATATTTTCAGTTAGTTATTGGTATTGAAGTACCTTGCTGTGTACTAGCGTAAACATTTCTAATTGGAGCTTTGGATAAAGACAAAGTAAAGCAATCAGAGGACTTCTTCGGTCAGATTTTATATTATTTTATTTCCATTGTTTGGGAGAACTCATTCGAAATGATTATTTAGTATTGTTTACTCACTATTTTGTTTGTACTTTCTACTAGCGGCTTCTCACAATCGAAACTTTCTTACCCATTTAGAATTTATTCTATCTCTCTTGTCTGTGGGCACAACTTGGCCTAATGAGAAGTATAACCAAGAGCGCATGTTTTCTGACGTTAAACTGTGGACGTGAAGTCTAATTTTGGAAGCTGGTACATTTAGGATGGAAATGGCCTAGCCTAGTGATTAGCGCACTTAGATTTTGAATCTTAGGATTCGTAGTTCGCTGCTCATTTCCGCATAAACGCACTCCACACTTTGGTGCTACGAGTGCGCCATCAGAATGATGGTGAAATCCCACTGTTCGGTCAGACAAGAGTACTTTAAAAGCTGGTCGTAAATGCTGTTAAACAGTAGTTTTCCCTCTAGTTTATCAGCTTAGGGATAGCTATGCATACACAGCCCTATGTGTAGCTTTACGCGAAAAATCTGAAATAAACAAACAATACATTTTTTTGGTGTTTGTACAGATAGGTACACATATCTCAGTTGTCTTAGATTTTTATACTTTTTGACATTCCATTAGCTGTTTCATATTGAAATAAGTGAGTTAATTGGAGTTATACATTTTATTATATGTATCTTCGTAATTTCTTTGCTTTCTGATTATCTGCTTGGTGACTGAGATTTTTGGACTTGCATTTTTTTGGTTTATTCTTTTCATTCGGAACACATTTTTTTTAGTAGTCGATTTCAACTCAGTTTGAATTGTCGACTTTAGTTTCATAAATGTTATAAAACTTCTTACATTAAAGTCCAAGTTTACTTCAGCAAGAAATAATTGACAAGTAGCTTAATATTAACTGTATTTCAATTAAGTAAACTAACATAGGCTACTAGTGATGAATAAGATACATTTCAAGTATCATTCGTAAAGTCTGATTCATTGTTCACGTCAGAGAAAATACACGCCAACGTAGTATTTGTCATAAACCAAAACAGAAGAGGCTCAATATTAGAGCTTATCACACCGAATGAGACACAAACCAAGAATGTTCATGAAATGGTAATGGATATTCATAACATTAATTATGAGACCTGTTACACTTCTCATAGCTTATGTTATTTCACGTACGCTTTATTAAGCTATTTAAGAATGTAACACAGAACAAACTTATGTCTGGCCTGTCCAATCATCTTGTTCAGCAGGTCATTATCTTTAAACATATTTTCTCCCTATCGCCGTCAAAAGAGTTGAAAATGAGATTGGATGAATAGGAGTAAAATCTGAAGGACTATGTATTGTTGCAAACCATTTTTCAATGTTTTAATTTAGATGTTAGCTAAGAAGGTGCATGAAGTTTATAAAAGTAGGCTTAGAATGCCTAGAATGTGATTAATATGATGTCGCGAAAATCTAGTAATTTCGACAAATATCTAAACGCGAGTCAGTCAATTGGTTAAGTTAGCAGTGAAATGGTATCACTGTTGGGTATCGCGTATGATACTCGAATGATTAGCCGTGAAATTGTACAAATAAGTTTATTTTTTCCATTAGCGAGGCATTTTCATTTGAACGTCACTTGTAAATTAGTCCTACAAATGTAAGTTGTAGAAAATTAAGAATATAATAAACTAATATGTTATCGTTGCGTGGACTGGACTTGGCCTTACTTTAAAAGAGCCAGTCCAACGAAAGAACAACGTTATAAGAATATTGTTACTGGCAAATGAGGCTTAAACAAAACCAATAACCGTTTTTACGTGTTAAACGTCTTTCTATTGGCTATCTTATAATATATTAATATGAATTATTCGACTGGCTAAGTTCCATTTCAAACGATTTTCTGCTTTACAAGAATGCACCCTTTTGAAGAAAACAATCTATACAAGTGGTAATCTGATATATTTATATTTAATATTGACAACTTCAATCACTTAAGTTGAAAGGTTAAACAGACTTTCCATCTTCTAGATAGGAATGAATTTATATAAAAATAGAAATCTCGAGATTCGACTGAGTGTGTTAGTCAATCATAATTTGGGTAATACTTGAGCTCTGAATATATGCATATTACCACCTTAGAGGGTTGATTTATCTAGAGAAAAGACTGTTCACTGTCAGTTTAATTTAAGTTCCATATGTTTGAACATGCTAGCTATAAGCCCTACGATTGCATAAGTTGAAATGCTTTCACCATAGTTCTGTATCTTAAAGTAATATGTAAAATGTATTAAACAATAAATACATAATCTAATCAAGATTTGTACTTTAATTCCTTTCTCGTCTTAGCCAACATATAAATCGTGCGTAGATATAGTATTAACATTGATGATTTCAATATGAACGGTACCTTATGCGCACACATAGCTGTCTCTAAATGTGAAATTTGGTTTCTTTTGACCTTCGCGTAAAGCTACACGAGGGCTATCTGCGCTAGCCGTCTCTAATTTAGTAGTGTAAGACTAGAGGAAAGGCAGCTAGTCATCACCACCCACCGCCAACTCTTGGGCTACTCTTTTACCAACGAATAGTGGGATTGACCGTCACTTTATAACACTCCCACGGCTAAAAGGGCGAGTATGTTTGGTAGGACGGGGAAAATGTGAAATTCTGATGTGGTTTAAGACAGCCACTTAGCAGCACCCATCGCCACAAGGGTATTGTCCGGTCTTAACTGCCACTCCTATAAAATACCCACAACTGGAAGTGTGGAACTATTTCAGCAACACTGAGACGCTTAACCTAGATCTACCGTTCCGTAGCCCAGCACGATAACCATTAGATCACGCCAGTTCTGCTCATGAATAGTCTTGAGAAAGAAATGATAAAGGTAGGTAATATTAGATTTGTTAATATGTAGGATTGTTAACGGTTGTAAAATGTGTTACTCAGTGATATAATAATTAGATTTTTATTACATTTTTTGGGTGTACGTACAATTGTTTAAATAATATGTTAAATGGTAGCGCAAAAACATGTAGACATAGAAAGCATATATCTTAAGAACAAGAAGTTGTGAAAGTGGGAAATAAGTTCTTTTAATATATTCGTTTGATTCAGAGATTTAGATATTTACGGGGAATGAACATTATTTAAAGAAAAAAGCGAGTGGAATTAATGTTTTAATGTCATCTGACTGGAATCGTCTACAACCAGGTCGGGAAGGAATGGTTAAGAAGCAAGTATCACGCAGTGCGATATTTGTGAAACATGACAAAACACTAATAACCCTCATTAATCGTTCACCATGTCGTTGCAATTTGATACAGAGACCTTCAGGGAAAAACCTATAAAACACTCTGCCTGACTGATAATGAAATGAATTAAGGAACATCGTTTTCAACTTTCGCGTTTCTAGTTTCATAATATAACAAACAAAACCAAATAATTTATGAATAGCTTACTTTATAAAAACTTTTCTAGATACCATTCGCTAAGTCTGCCTTGTGAAGTCACAACCATAACACAACATCTGTGAGGGCTATACATTCGCTAAGTCTGCCTTGTGAAGTCACAACCATAACACAACATCTGTGAAGGCTATACATTCGCTAAGTCTGCCTTGTGAAGTCACAACCGTAACACAACACCTGTGAAGGCTATCCATTCGCTAAGTCTGCCTTGTGAAGTCACAACCATAACACAACATCTGTGAAGGCTATACATTCGCTAAGTCTGCCTTGTGAAGTCACAACCGTAACACAACACCTGTGAAGGCTATCCATTCGCTAACTCTGCCTTGTAAAGTCAGAAGCGTAACACAACACCTGTTTTTCTTCATTACCCGTTCATGCCGTCTCCAAGCATTATTATCCAAAAGTATGTATTTAACAATATTTTGAAGTAAATCATAACTTAACTTCATTATCCCGAAGGAACTATACATACCCATGATCGAAAAAAATAGATAAATAGAGAGAAGCAAAAAGTATTACACGTTTCTTTTCGTTTGATGTAAAATAAAGCAGATTTTTTTTTCGTAGGAAAGGAATATTTCATTTGTTTTCGATTCCCACTCCTTATGACAGTAATTCTTTCTCTATAGCTTTATTTGGAATTTTTATTTTACCTTTTCAATTGTAGTATTTATGGTTTCTAAAGAACAAGCCGAAACATATCTTCTAACTATATTTCAATCATTCATGGAAAAAAGTACTTAATAGGGTTTGCCAATAATTTTGCAATGTGTAAAATAATAGGTAATCTTTGTTTCTTCGAGTAGCTCAGTTGATGAAGATCACACCCTTTCAGGAAATTCAGTAACTTTGTTAGTTTGTAGTATAAGCACAAAGATATATAATGGGCTATCTGTGTTCTGCCCACCACGTGTATCGAAACTCGGTTTCTAGGGTTGTAAGTCCGCAGACTTAGCCCTGTGTCACTGAGGGTGAATTCTGCTCTTCTCTTATGTAAGAGAACCCAAAATTGATTTTCTTATCTGAATTGTTGGACTTATTCACCCGAATATCTTGCATAAGTATTCGTTCCAAAATATTACTAATAGAATAACATCTTGCAAATGTATATGCCACAACGTGTTAAAACAGCAGACATCTGTGAAAACAAATAAGAATGAGATCGAAGTTATGAAATTCAATGAAGTATGAATAACTAAATTAGATAACAAGAAAGCCTAAATCATGAAACCAACTACGAATGAAATCTAGGTTACGAAATAAAATAAGGGTGAAGTCTAAATTATGAAATTGGACAACTTTCCGTGTCAGTTTGTGTAAAGTGTACTCAACTAGAGTCTGGTAGCTAATTTCTCTGTCTTGCTAACGTGTAAGAAAATTTAATTCAACATCCGTTCTTGAATAAAATACCCACAAACCAAAACTGAAACCGACAAGTCATTCTTTTTCAGTCTTAAATAAATCTTGTTGCCTGCGTTTCTGCTTAACTCTGAAGGATTCTTAAAGTGATTAGAAAACGTGCCGAGAATATAAATTATTTTGCATTGATATTCCTTTTATTGGGCATTTAAGTAAATATGAAAAGAGGGGACGTTAAGTAGTCCAGTTCTCTACACTTTATGACAGAACATTAGCAGCACATTTAGTTAGTCCTTTGAAGTGTTTTGATGGAACTTGACAGAGTACATGCCATTACTGCATTAAGGCTTTTAACCCTTTTCTCCAACGACTATAATCGTAGCTTCTTTGCTTTTACAGACATGTAAACATTATTATAGAACATTTTCTGAGTATTTTTGCAAATTAACGTTAAAACACCGGCGTAAATATGCAATAATTTACTGCGTACAATATATAAGCAATGTAATAAAATGTTTATTATATATTACTATAACGATTCTTTGATCTGTCGGCACCTTCTCCATTTTCCAATAAATCAAACTTAGAACCAAAGTCAATACTGCATAATTTAAGTATAGCAAAGAGAAATTAGTCTTTTAATGGGTTACTATTACACACACAAAAAAAAACCTTCAGATTTGAGTTTAGAAAATGATAAAACGTACTTTTAGAAGGTCTGTGGAAGATAATTATAATAAAAAACAAGACTTTTCAAGTTCTTAAGTATGTTTAGCAAGGTATTTGTAGTTAAGATGATTTAAAGCTGAGGTAGCGTGATTAATCTATGGCCCTAATTTGTTAATAATGAGATACTGTGTGCATCATTGGCCTTACTTAAGATTTTAAAGTGCTTTAAATGGCCAGCCCCAACACATACTTGACTAATACATCTTTTAATAAGCTTGGCTTTACTTTCACATTCAAACTAATCAGTTCGCTCGTGCGAATCTTCAGCCAACTTGGGTAGAACTATACGATTTTGTGAACAACAATAAGATGTAAACCGATAGGTGGAATAAGATTGTTATCCGTATTTAGCTTTTAAACTATTTACAGTTTCATAGGATAAGCTTTACGACTGTGTTTATATGTGAGTTTTCACAAAATATATCTATTTACAGAGAGCAATATTACAGATAAGAAAAGTTTTGGTACAATTCTGGTTATTTAGGTTATACATAATTATTACATATAATGCAATTTACAACATCGGTAATATCACCACTTTTGATATTAGTTTCTTATGGATAATACGTCCTTGTGTTCTTATAAGAACGATGAGTTGAGATTTTAAATAAAATATAAAACTTACAGTTATAAGCCAATCAAAGATGAAATAAAACTTTCAATTTTTTTTTTTTGATGTGATAAGCTTCAAACTTTAATGTGTCGTTTATGTTGCTTATTCATCTATCACAAGAGTAAGTTATTGTCTTATTAATGGTCTACTTTGATATTGATCCCACTATACTTGCTTTGGAGACAATTAAGAAACTAAAACACTTGTTCGGACTCATTTTACCAAAGATAGAAAAAACACGACCGTCATATCTGAAAAAATGAGCCGGATATGGCTGTGGATCAAAGGGTTTATTTTTTTATTTTGTTTTTAAGCGTAAAGCTACACAATGAGTTATCTGTGCTGTGCTCACCACGAGTATCGAAACCTGATTTGTAGTGTTATAAGCCTTCAGACTTACCTCTGAACCCCTGGAGGTAGGATCAAACAGTCTAAGGCTAGAAAGGCGATGCCGCTGACTTACCTCTGAATCCTCTGGAGGTAGGATCAAACGGTCTAAAGCTAGAAAGGCGTTGGCGCTGACTTACCTCTGAACCCCTGGAGGTAGGATAAAACGGTCTAAAGCTAGAAAGGCGATGCCGCTGACTTACCTCTGAACTTTCAATTGTAGACGCGTTATAAGAGTAACAGTAAATGTTATTATTCATTTCAGTAAAGCAGACAGAACCTTTGCGGAAGCAAGTGCTGCTGGCTTCCTGCCCGCTTTCTTGTCTCTGTCCAAGCCGTTTAGCCCACGTGCTCATAAGATGCCGTTCAGCTTGAAAGCTCCAATTTATATAAGAGTATAATGTATTTATTTCCTTGGAGGCAAAATTCATATTTCTAGACATTGTCTTGGAGAACTATAGTGTATTTTCGTATTTTAGATTTCACAGGTTTAAGCTTGGTGTCTTTTGAAGAAGCCCCTTAGTGGCACATCGGTATGTCTGCAGACTTACAACGCTAGAAACTGGGTTTCGATACCTGTGGTGGGCAGAGTACAGATAACCCATTGTGTAACTTTGTGCTTAACTTGAAATAAACAAACAAACTTTTCCAGAAAAATATTTTCATTTGTGTGTTTGTTGTTAAGCAGAAAGCTACGCAATGGGCTATCTGTGCTGTGCCCACCACGAGTACCGAAACCCGTTTTTCAGCGTTATAAGTCTTGAGACTTACCGCTGTGCCATTGGAGGGCTTCTTTACAAGAGAAATAATTTCCTTTGTTTGTTTGCTTATTATTAAGCATAAAGTTACACAACTGACAACCTGTGCTCTATCCACTACGGGTATCTAAGCCAGATTGTTAGCCTTATAAGCCCTCATATCTACCAATGAGCCACCGGATATGGGGAGTAAATATTTTCTTAAAAATTATATTCACCTGAATTCCATAATATATCCTAACATCAAACATTAATTATTATATTTTGTTTATGAAAACGTAAGACTATTTAGTGTCTCCTTTAAATAATGTGTTAGATCCTAAAGAATAACTAGCTTCATAAACCTGCAAATTTATGAAGTTTGTAAAGTAACTAGTTAGCAGATTATGTTTTTTAGACGCACTATAAAAATTCCTGAATGACAGCTGGTGGTCTTATATTAAAATATTCAGTTTCGCGTTAACAAGTTATCTTTTTTTTTTTTAAATCACCAAACCTGCCTGACTTCTGTAATGTAACCAGCTTTGACTTTATTGGTTAAAATAAGTTTCTCTACACTTTTTCTACCACTACCGGTTATGAGCTTCAGTTTTCAATCCTCTCAACACCAAACATGACAATATGAATTTCACTGTAGCTCATCAGTAAGACCAGCAAATTGAATTTATTAAACGTGACACTTACCAGAGAATTAGCCAACGATAAGATAAGCCTACGATATTGTCTACGAATAGTTTTATAATCAGAACCACCTTAATTAAAGAGTTAACATAGGTTCCATATCTATCTTTATCTGTAGTTTTACAATATAGTTGTAGAAAAAGATTTCGAAATGTAAAAACAATTCTACAATCATCTTGAAAGTTTTTTATAATCTTAAATCAGAATTGAATATTATTTTTGTTGAAACAATGAATCTTGTTTATTAACTTACCCGTCTTCATAAATTCGTAGTTTTTATGGATTGCATTTACTTTTCTGGTTGTATCCGTCAGACACACTTAGGTGAAACAAGATGGATACCGGTTTTGTGGTTGTATCGGTCAGACACACAGGGGTAAAACAAGATGAATAACGGTTTATGTGTGTCTGACGGATACAACCACTTTCACCCAAAAACCGTTATCGATCTTGGTGGTTGTATATGTCAGACACACATGGGTCAAACAAGATGGATAACGGTTGACTTGGAAGGCATTGCTTCTGTGCTGTTTTTCATCTGTAACTTGTAGAGTCAAAGGGTAGAGTCATTGTAGAGTCAACTGATTATTCAATGTCTGATTGGGAAGAGATATAAAGAGTGGATATCTGTCGGTGTGTGTGTGTGTAGATTGTCTGTAAACAGATAATCATCTCTTTAGACAAGAATTTCTAAGTTTTTGTTTGTTCGTTATTAAGCAAAAAGCTACACAAAGTTCTATCTGTGCTGTGCCCACCACGGGCATCAAATTCCGATTTTTAATGTTTTAAAACTGGTGAAACTTACACTCAAACAATGAAACCAGAAGCTCGTAAAGAGAAGAATGAAAGTGTTATCTACAAAGCCTCCTGTCTCTGTGAATTATCAGAAAAACTGGAGATCAAAGTGTAAAAACCACATACCACAAAAAATCTACCATAGCTAACCCTGACTATAACACTGGTCATATATATCATCATAGGTTTGGACTCTTAAGCATGATACAAGATGAACGAAAATAAAAAAGTTAAAACAACTGTTTGTTATTAACGTCAACCAATTCACCCTCAACCGCAAACAAATGCCTTGGCTTCAATTAAACTTAGACTTTCAGACTCTAGAAGTGCATTATTTATCAAAGTAGACCACTAACAACACTATCAGTACAATTACGTCATGCACACAAGACAAACTAGCACCCATATAGTAGTCATACCACGATGACTGGGTTAAGAGCCAGGGACAGGTTTTGTGTGTTAAAGAAGAAGAATGGGATATTTTCAATTCTTAAAAAGTGTTTTACTAGCAGAAGCTAGGGGTCAAACCTTTAGATCAGTTGGTAGAGCACTCGCCTGACAAATAGGAATCCGAACCAAGGGTTGTTTTGGCTTGGTTTGATTTGAATTTTGCGCAAAGTCGTTCATGGCTATCTGCGTCATTCGACTCTAATTTAGCAGTGATAGACTAGAAGAAAGGCAATTAGTCAACAACACCCACCGCCAATTCCCGGGCTACTTTCTTTCCAAAGTATAGTGGGATTGGCCGTCACATTATATCGCCCCCACTGGTGAAAGGGCAAGTATGTTCGGTGACGGGAATACGAACCCGAGACTTGCAGCTTGCGAGTCGAGCGCCTTAACCACCAAGCCATGCCAGGCCCGAACCAAGGGATAAAAAATTAAATTACCACAACGTTATTCATCAAATATAATCAGATTTTTCCAAAAGTACTACATTACCAAAAACATCATCCACTCCTGTGTAATGTATAAAAACCTTCAAAGCCAGTATAGTAATATATTGCCAACAATAACGATGTATAACGCATTGTAGATACAAATTGTAATTTTGTTATTCAAGGAATATTTCGTACCGACAAAATAGATACTTTGGTTGGCGAGAGAGTTTGTTTATTTATTCAGACTTCAACACCAAAACTAGCACAAATTTTGGAATTTGATCTAAAGGTCTTATGGTATGGTCTTTGTTACGACTGTGACCTTTATCAGTGAACTATGGTCTGAAGAAAGTGACGATACTGGACAAATAGTTCTTACCCGAATGCACGTGAGCAAACAACAAAAAGTGATAAGCGAAACAAAATTTCTTGTACTGCAATTAAGATATGTTATTGATATTGATAATCATCTGATCTACTGAACACAGTAATGTTTGTGTAGATTGTCTAGATATAAAATTATTTCGTGAAATCACTTTAAAATAATAGTCTAGCAATAAAATTGCAGGAAAAATCTCCATTTCTTCTTCTTTTTTTTTAAAAAAAACTTCTGTTAAGAAACAATGAAAAGGTAATATTTAACATTATAAGTGTAAAAGGCGATGGTTGGAAAGAGACTTCTGAGCGTGGATTTGAACCCAGGACCTATGGCTTACGGGGCCAGTGCTTGAGGGTTTTTTCAACTTGTGTCAGCTGTTTTTTTTCAGTTACCACCTGACATGGATATTTCTATGTAAATGTAAAATATTTCGCGTGAAGCTTACACGATTTTTCCAATATTCTGAGCTTCTTAAGCAGGTAAGTTGTTGTCGTAGTAGCGCACATACACAATGGATTATCTGCAGTATGTTCGAACCCCATTTTTTGACGTTGTAAGCCTTTAAACGTACTGCTGACCCATCTGGGGAAAACAGATGAGAATATGTTCTTGTGATAATATTCCCTTAAAAATATATATACGAATTTCAAAAAGAAAATGCTTTTATTATTCTTTAGACGAGTGCATGCCAACCTTCACATATTTCCACCAAACAAATTTCTACCATCAATATATCACGTGCCTATCACAGTGTACTAAATATATCAAATCACGTTTATCAAAAGTCAAAATCCTGAGTATAATTTCTTGGTAATTTGCACAATAGAACAACCTTATTAATCATACTTATATTTACCACATCTTTTAGACATTGATGAATAGTCTACGTTCATTATTCAAGAAAGTTTCATGAATATTTGCTCCCTGTTGACGAGACTATATGGCCACGTAATTGAAGGGCTGTAGGTAGTTTGTTTGTAAGACGACATCCATATTTTTTAACGTTTATATCTGCTGTTTGAATTAAAAATACATGATTAAATTAATATTATTTAACAGAATGGTTAATCGATTGATATGAGCAGCTCTTATCGAAACCACAGTTTCATGTTCATTTATTATTTAATGTACATGGTTATTTAGTTATCATTTAATGTTTGTTTCTTTGGAATTAAGCCAAAAGCTACACAATGGGCTATCGGTTTCTAACGTTGTAAGTCCGCAGACATACCGCTGTGCCATTTAATGTATTCGCCTTTACACCTATTATTAGACTGACACCCTGTACGATGTTGTAAAACTTTCTCACCCAAAAACCTTTAACTGAACGGTACTGTTTAATCTACACACACTTGCAGTCAAATGTTTGTTAAGAACTCTGCACATACTTACTTAACTGACACACTTGCAGTCAAATTTTTGTTAGGAACTCTGCACATCCTTACTAATCTACACACATTTGCAGTCAAATTTTTGTTAAGAACTCTGCACATCCTTACTTAACTGACACATTTGCAGTCAAATGTTTGTTAAGAACTCTGCACATCCTTACTAATCTACATACATTTGCAGTCAAATTTTTGTTAAGAACTCTGCACATCCTTACTTAACTGACACATTTGTATAGTTCAGTTTAACAACTTTCTGGAAAAAATTACTTGATTGACTGGGCGCACAACACTTTTGAACTACACCTTTGGACTACATTCTTCAGTCTTACTTAATCTGCCTGCTCTTACAATACTTTTGAACTACACCTTTGGACTACTTTCTTCAGTCTTACTTAATCTGCCTGCTCTTACAATACTTTTGAATTACACCCTGTAAAGTGGTAGTTAATTCATCTGCTCGTACAAGACCTTTGGATTACACTCCGTAAAGTCTTACTTTATCTGTCTGCTCGTACAACCCTTTGGATTACACCCTGTAAAGTTTTATTTAATCTGCCTGCTCTTACAACACCTTTGGATTACCCCTATAAAATGGTAATCAATTCATCTACTCGTACAACACTTTTGGATTACACCCTGTGAAATCTTATTTAATCTGCTTATTCGTTTGCCATTTAGACTACATATTGTACAGATTATTAAACCTGCTCGCTCGTACAACACATTTAGCCAACACCCCGTGTATTTTTTTTAACCTACACGTCTTTAACTATCCTTATTTAACTTAATTGCTCATATATGTGCTTTTAATGTTCTCGTCTTGGCGGCACTTACGTAACTTGCATGATTGAAGAACTTTTTCTATCAGACATCGTGAACGAACGAATAAAATCTATTGAAGATTTCAACAATTTAGTATTTTAAAATATGGAAACGAAAGAACAAACTTCGAGATAATAAAAAAACAGCAACGCATGAGCATCAAAATCGTTCTGAAAATAAATCACAATCAAAGCAACGAAACATTTCCAATCACTAATGATAAACAAACAACAACAACAGCAACAACCAAATTGTGTTTTGAGTTTTTTTGTGCACTCTTTTATTCTTGGATTGAACAATGCCGCATTATGTAGAAATTGTGATAAGGCTGTAAAGTAAAATATAAACTTGAAAGATGTAGAACGCGTCAGCACAAACAAAAGAAAGCACTTAATTCAGGACACGTTGTATTTTATTAACTTCCTAACGTTTATATAAATACTCGTCTCTGGTGTTAAAACGGCAAAAGTAATGCTTTGGATCTTTAGTTCGTTGTTAAACAACGTGCGAGATGAATGGGGACATAAATCACCCATTGTTTAATGAGAAGGAAAATCAAACAATAATTCTCACTCGGTCTAAGAGCTCGGAACTTGGTAGAAATGGTGTACATTGTTTGTACAGTTTGTGTATACGTATACTTGCCTACCATTTTGTCATAAACGTACAACCTGTACAGTGTACTAAGCTAGCGATTCTTTAACGTGATTTAGTAACTTTAATTGGAGTACTTTAAAATTTTTTGAATATAAGATAATAACGTATCAAATGACTCGTGTAGTTACATCCTGAAACTGCACGTGCACGTTGTTACATTGCAAGCATTTTCTTTGGGTTGGATCATTTTTCAACTTAGAAAACGCATTTTGTCACGCACGTATTCGTATATGATTCGGTTTATATGTATTACGGACATTTTTCAACTTAAAAAAACTATAAAATAGCTTTTAAAAATAAGTATAAAGATTTGTTTTTCCTGGTGGTTTTCAACGATATTTATATCATTTTATGAATCATGACTCTTTTGGATTATCCTGAAGATACAATGACCCATATTTTTTGTCATTGCTACGCTAGGCCAGCTGACAATCTTTCTGCTAAATAAGCAAAACAGATTTATTTATAAAGTTTTATTTAAAGAAACAATGTCTACTTTTTTAAAAGGCTTCTAATATTGTGTCATAAACGTTATCGTACCTGTCGAATCTTATAGAAATGTACGAAAATATGACTATACGTCTTCACTCCCATAACTTGTTTATTTCAGAACTTACACCAAGGTTTACTTACACGTGGCTGTCCGTAATTTTGAGCTGATAGACAAAAGGGAACGAAACTTGTGAAAATATTTCAACCCCCAACTTTTGCACTACCCTTCTTTGATCGAATAGCGAGGATTTAACCGGCACTCTTGCATTGTATTCACAACCTCCAAGGGTGGAGCGGGTTTCTTTTTTCGGCGACGGGTCGCGAACATCGGATCATCAGATTCCCAATCCAGGCGCGCTAACAACTTTCCCTGCTCAGCCATGCTCCCATGACGGATATGCTAGCGTAACGTGTATTTATAAAATGAAAATGATGAATGGAAATTTTTTACGTAACGCTCGAAAATATTTCTTGCTATATGATGCTTTAAGCCTTGTTAGTTTCAAACCAACACTACGAACGTTAGAAGTTTAACTGCCACAGAAGTAGGTTTTTGTATTGAATCAAATCATATATACCGCATATATATATATATAGAGAGAGAGAGAGCGAGAGGTATGTGTAAATAAACCGGTTCTAGTACTATACATTACATTAATTGTAAATAGGCAATCAAATCAGCACTATATAACAATAATAAAACTAAAACAAATCAAAGCCAAAACGTTTATAATGATACTTAAAAAAAAGAAAATGCGTCCATTACCAGACCTCGCCATTACCATTAAGTTATAATAGAAAATGCTTGTGGTCAAGCTCCCAAAAGCGTTGGGAATATTCAGTCTATCAGACAAAATGCAGATGTCGAACTAGTCAGCAGCCATTGATAATCAATTGAGGGATGAATTGTGTGCTTAAACCCCTGGATGGAATATTTCCAACTCTTTTGGTAGTTATAACCACAGGCATTTTCCATTATGACTTAATGGTAAGGACGAGGACAGGTAATGGACAAAAAAATTAAGGCATCATTGTAAACGTTTTGGCTTTGATTTGTATACATACACACACACACACACACATATATATATATATATTGGTAATAGATTCATGTTAGAGATAGCAATAACAAGGTGAACAAAAATGTTTATCTTCTTTGGTAATCCTAATGTCAAGGAAGTGTAAAGATAAATTTTCTTCGAAATTGGATGTGAACTTAATATTACGGAGTTGGGAGATCAGGTAACGAAGAAACTTAGAAATGTGACTAGATTGTCAAAACAGCAAGAAAGTGTCATCAATATGGCGCTGGTACACAACAGGTTTGAATTCACGTGGGTAGTTCTCTAGCCAGTTGCTTTCAAGGCAACATAGAAAACTCTTGGCTGTCGTTTTGCCCAGCGAGAATCCCATAGAGATTCCATCTGCTGGGTTATAAATTAAAGTGGAAATGGGTCAACTACATGAATAGAAAATAAGTTCAAGAATTGGTTTCGGGTGAAACCAAGATTCCGCTTAGGGAAGAGACGGTTCACGATTAAAATAAAAGTTTCACTGAAAGGAATATTAGTATATAGAATTACAATGATAAAACTGACCATAGCTTATTGATTGATTTCAGAACAAATTGGAAAATAATTGGTGGTAGTAAACTGATTTAACTTAAGGGGTTTAAGGAACAATAAATTTAGAAAGGCTGTAATTGCAGTAGCTTATAGATGAGAGATTAGGATGGAGAGGGTAACCAGTTTTGTGTACTTAGAGTAGGCCATAAAGAATACATGGAGCAAGTTAATGGAAAGCCGTTTCAGACAATATTTTGGTCTTTGAAGGTCTTGAGAAAACGTATGATCTGATCTTCCCTCTCTTAAAAGCTAGAGATGGTAAGCCATTGTCTAGTGTGTTTTCATTTTCATGGGTTACTGAGTTGCTGGCTTATTTTATCAATATAGTAAGTTTTTTCATAATGACGTCATTTTATGTTGTCTACATTTTGCAAGAAATTGTATGTCGAGGGCGACTTTTTTTATCCTTAAATCAATCTTTTCACACATCCTGAAAAGTCGTAGTGGGTTAGCCCCTTACTGTCTGGTAATTACATTGGCAATGATGTGGAAAACTAAGTTTCATAATAAAGGTCGACAAGAAACAATACATTTTTATTTTCAGAAATTTCGAACGTTTCGAAATTCCATCTTCAGTGCCCCCCCCCAGTGGCACAGCGGTATGTCTGCGGACTTAAAACGCTAGAAACCGGGTTTCGAGACCCGTGGGGTAGAGCATAGATAGCCCTTTGTGTAGCTTTGTGCTTAACTACAAACAATCACAATCTTCGGCGGAATCTGGTAATAATATTATAGTCATATTTACTATCTAATGCTCTTGTAACTCAATAACTAATTTATATAAAATATTCATTAAAGTGGTAAACGGAAGAAGATTATAGAATATGTTATGGAAGTAGCATAAGTTACACGAGACAACACTTTATAATTATAACTATTCTTAACAATCGGCTGAGTGTTATTTGGAATAATTTTAGGGATACTTTGCACATCCGGCCCGGCATGGCCAGGTGGTTAGGGCGCTCGACTCG
>NW_013665725.1:244532-254080 GCF_000517525.1 Limulus polyphemus | reverse complement strand
AAATTAGGGACGGCTAGCGCAGATAGCCCTCGTGTAGCTTTGCGCGAAATTCAAACAAACAAACAAAAACAAACAAACTTTGCACATCATCCCCAAATTACCCCTCATTATATGCCTTATCTTTATGGGCTCACAAATCTTACAAGCTAAAAAACATCTCTGCTCTTTAATAATAAAAAATTCTACTCCAAAATTCAGCTCAGACTAATAAATAGACTTAGCATCCGCAATAAAAATATATTTTAATATAAATATCAAATACCTACACTTTTACGTTCATGGGTCGTGTAGTGACTGCAAAGGTCGCGTACAAAACACCACTTTAAAGCTAGAGTCTGTGAACATTTAGGAGTGTCCAATAGAACTAGCTGTCAATTATTTAAACTCAGCCACTCAGCTTGGGGTTCAGGAGTTGAAACCACAGGTCACAGCATTCCGTATAATGTTTTCTCTATCATTTTTACAGGATCTTCAAACCGAGAACCCGCATTATAGAACGCTTACTCATAGGACTGTCCTACTCTTAATGACTTACAAACATCAATAGACCTAACATTACACTAAATAACTTTTCTTAGCACTCAGCTGTTTGTTAAGAATAGTTATAATTATAATTTGATGCCACGTGCAACTTATAATCTATGCCACTTCCGTAACATGTTCTATGTTCTGTACTTCTTTCCGTTTACCACTTTATTGAGTATTTTATATAAATTAGTTATGGAACTCACTATTACAGTAACTGATAAATGCGATTATAATATTTACAGATTTCTCTGAAGATGGAACAAGTATACTCCGAAACAAGTAAAAATGTCTTGTCAACTGTCTTTATCTTTATTACTGCATATATATATTATACATGAACAACTGTAAATATGCGAGTGTGTCATATGTTTAACTTACAGTACACGGATACAAAATTTTTTTTACAACATATCACACCTTACGTTAGAACTCGAGCACCAGTCGATACAAGTTATTCGACAGGCGGCGTGCTGCTTCTGTTTTAAATTGCGAATCAAAGTTTAAAATTCGACATTTTAGTTATTGATGACGTTTTTATTAATGAACTCGTGAGACACAGCTTTTGGTTATTTCCATTTAAAGCATCAAATACTCGAAATACGAAAATAACTAGCTTAAGGCATATAACTATTATTGATAAGGGGTCAGGCGTGGCAAGTAGTTAGAGTGCCCGGACTATGAGTCCGAGAATTTAAGGTTCGTATTTCGTTGCCACAAAAGCACCATTCGCACTTTGGGGTTGTGGGTGGGTTACAAGGCCAGGTCAAACAGGTGTAGTTCAAGAGGGTGTTGTTGATTAACTCAGTTCAGACTAAGGGTTTGTTTTGAATTTTGCGCAAAGCTACACGAGGGCTATCTGCGCTAGCCGTCCCTAATTTAGCAGTGTAAGACTAGAGGGAAGGCAGCTAGTCATCACCACCCACCGCCAACTCTTGGGCTACTCTTTTACCAACAAATAGTGGGATTGACCGTTACATTATAACGCTCCCACCGGCTGAAAGGGCGACCATGTTTGGTGTGACGGCAGAATTAGGGACGGCTCTGCGCAATTAGTCCTTGTGTAGCTTTGTGCGAAATTCTAAAACAAACAATTAATGATAAATACTGAGGTAATATCTTAATATATATTTAGGTAATTTAGTATCATATATTTAGGTAATTTATTAACCTATTATCAGGTTATCGCTATATAACACTTCAGGTAATATTAACATGTTCTCAGATACAATATTTTAAAGTTACTGAAGACTGTAGTGTTAAAACAGTCAAAAGTTTTCCGGAAATAATATTTCGTCAATCGAAGACTATTAAAAACAGGTAAGTATAATAAAAGCTTTTTTAACTACTGGCAAGAACAGTTTTAAACAATGATTAAATATTGTAATCTGCTTGTGTAACAATAAATTCCCAGATGAGACAGTCACTAGGCGTTTTATAAACATATATATATATATTCTAAATTTTCAAGTCGCAATATCCGTTTCTTACAAGTAGAGATATCGTTGGCAATAAAGATAATACTTCGGACCGAAAGTAACAGCTGATAGGTAACATATATTCCCACAGATTTGTAGGTGCCTTCACGTGATGAAACTTGGAAGCGAAGCTAAATGTTATAGAACACGTGCGAGAAACTAGCAGTATTGGATAGAAGCGATTTAATAGTCAGTAGCGTGAGCCTATGGGTTGAGATGGGGATAATATAAAACTGAACATTACAGCACATCAAATTTTCCTTGATGCTTCTTTTTTAATAACATATGCATAAATAAAATGTCTTGGACGAATTCTTTCTGTTCTTTTACTGAAACATAAAATCATATTCAAGTTGTAATATCATTTAATGGTGACTACCAGTTACTAACGTTTGAAAAACAAGACGTACATCAAGTGTTTTTGAGGTGTACAGTATTTATTCTTTGTTTGTTACGGATTTCGCGCAAATCTACACGAAGGCTATCTTCGCTAGCCGTCCCTAATTTAGCAGTGTAAGACTAGAGGGAAGACAGCTAGTCATCACCACCCACCGCCAACTCTTGGGCTACTCTTTTACCAACAAATAGTGGGATTGACCGTTACATTATAACGCTCCCACCGGCTGAAAGGGCGACCATGTTTGGTGTGACGGGGATTCGAACCCACGACCCACAGCTTGCGAGTCGAGCGCCCTAGCCACCTGGCCATGCCGGGCCACAGTATTTATGTTCAACATGGTTTATTAGAGATGAGTTAGCACTATCTTTATTCACTTTAAGTTATAAGGCGAATACTTTATAACTAATTTATATTTTTAAGCTACTGGAAATAAATTGTTTTTCTTTAGTGATTTGAGTAAAATATCCAATGAAGTTAGTATATATATAGTAGAGACGGCTGATATGGGTATTGAAAACTTTTAGTTAAAACACAAAAATAAATAAAAACCTTGTTACTTGTTTAGTGTTTCAAATAAAAGTTTCTAATACCCATATCAGCCGTCTCTGTTATATATATGTTTACTTTAACTGAGCTCTCCGTCATCATGAATCCAATGAAGTTATTGTAGGACATTATATTCTTACAGACTCTGTGTATAGCGTTTTCTCTTTATTTTTCGCTAAGAAAACCAAGGCAGTAGAGGGTTTTTAAGCATTTCTTTTTTACAACATTTATCAGCCATGATGTACAAAGAAAGAAACACAATTTACGACCAGTTAGGATGTAGTCTTAGAACATAAACATATTATAGAGTAACTGAGAAGGTCGGATGTAGTCTTAGGAAATAAATACATATTATAGAATAACTGAAAAGCTCGGATGTAGTTTTAGAAAATAAACACATAGAGTAACTGAGAAGCTCGGATGTAGTCTTAGAAAATAAACACATATTATAGAGTAACTGAGAAGCTGTCTCAGAATATTCATAAATGTATATTTACTTTTTTTCTTACCTCATTTCGGCTACACAGCGCTGATCTGTAGTACTTCTAATATTACAATTCGGGGTTCGATCTCTACAGTGAATACATCACAGCTAACCTATTGCTCTGTGCTTAAAACACTTTTTTTCTTCAAAATTTACAAATTTTTAAAGCAGACTAAACTGTTTTATCACATGAGAACAAAAATTTATTTTCACCTAGTGCAATGTATGAATAATCATGTATCTACAAACCCACGGTCTTAAAAAACTGCCTCGTACTACTACAAACACGGCGGTAATAGACTTGAAAACGACAATCTTCCCAATGTTTAGCTTAAGCTAAAAGTTAGTGTTTGCAGAGACAATACACGTTTCATCTGGAAATATACAGAGTTAAATACTGGTATGTGTACATAAGTCAATTTTTAAGTGTCTTATTCCTATTTTATTGTAAGGTTAAACATTCCGAAAACATAAAAGATTGTAGTACTCCTGAAGAATACTTTATTAATTGATAATTAGAGATTTGGTGGAGCAGTCTTAGAACATAGATTTAAAAATGATGCATAAACATTTTGGAGAAAATGTGACTGGAACAAAAAAAATATAACAGCGAGACTTCCTGGTAAAAAAAAAAATCAGGTTTATGATTTCATCCATAAAACGTACTTTCAAAGAGTTGAAAGGACATATCATTCTTATAGATTACAAGAAATAACAGTTTCTAAGTGCACTGTACATTCACACAACATTAATCTTTATCAAATAGTACTTTCAAACTTATGGTATTGCAAAGATTTTAGGGCAGTAATATATTAAATTTCCTCTTAGGATTTTCTTTCGTGTTATTTTCTCTGTATTTAGGTTTAGGTTGTAAACAAAGCATGCTAACGTTTAGAAAAATATATATACTATTGAACCAGCAGTTGGTATCCCACATTTAATTTCTTATTTTACTCAATTTGTTTAATATCCTCTCATTACCAAAAGCTCACCTTGATTACATTACGTCAAAATGTCAAATCTAAATGAGTACTCAGCCAGTTGTGAAGGCTAACGAATTCTTAAACCTAATATTAAACAAACAAAGAAAAGACAATGATTAACGAGTCATATCAAATGTCCGTGAAACTTAGTTCAAGGATTAAACTTCAAGTGACTTGTTTTAAAAGTAAAACTTTATATTTCTTTGGGAAATTTACCTGAACAATATAATCCTGGCATACGTAGTTAAAAGTGTTAAACTATCAGGCACCAAGATGTTATTAACTGTAAAGTGTTTAACTATCAGACACCAAGATGTTATTAACTGTAAAGTGTTTAATATCAGACACCAAGATGTTATTAACTGTGAAGTGTTTAACTATCAGACACCAAGATGTTATCAACTGTAAAGTGTTTAACTATCAAACACCAAGATGTTATTAACTGTGAAGTGTTTAGTTATCAGACACCAAAATGTTATCAACTGTAAAGTGTTTAACTATCAGACACCAAGATGTTATCAACTGTAAAGTGTTTAATTATCATACACCAAGATATTATTAACTGTAAAGTATTTAACTATCAGACACCAAAATGTTGTCAACTGTAAAGTGTTTAGTTATCAGACACCAAAATGTTATCAACTGTAAAGTGTTTAATTGTCAGACACCAAGATGTTGTTAACTATAAAGTGTTTAGTTATCAGACACCAAAATGTTATCAACTGTAAAGTGTTTAATTATCAGACACCAAGATGTTATTAACTGTAAAATGTTTAATTATCAGACACCAAAATGTTATCAACTGTAAAGTGTTTAATTATCAGACACCAAGATGTTATTTAATAACATCTTGGTGTTTGATAGTTAAACACTTTACAGTTGATAACATTTTGGTGTCTGATAACTAAACACTTCACAGTTAATAACATCTTGATGTCTGATAGTTAAACACTTTACAGTTAATAATATCTTGGTGTCTGATAGTTAAACATTTTACAGTTTTATCAGACACCAAGATGTTATTAACTGTAAAATGTTTAATTATCAGACACCAAGATGTTATTAACTGTAAAGTGTTTAACTATCAGACACCAAGATGTTATCAACTGTAAAGTGTTTCATTATCAGACATCAAGATGTTATTAACTGTAAAGTGTTTAATTATCAGACACCAAGATGTTATCAACTGTAAATTGTTTAATTATCAGACACCAAGATGTTATCAACTGTAAAGTGTTTAACTATCAGACACCAAGATGTTATCAACTGTAAAGTGTTTAACTATCAGACACCAAGATGTTATTAACTGTAAAGTGTTTAATTATCAGACATCAAATGTTATTAACTGTAAACAAGTTGCATGACATTTCGTGTGAATATTACAGTTTCACTGCTAATGTACATATACCAGATCTCCCATGGCGGCTTTGATTTTGCACGGTGTTGATAATATAAAATTTGAGAGTTTGGGGGACAAATGAGCACTGTTTGGTCATTTGTTTGTATTAAAGCACAAAGCTACACCATGGACCGTCTGTGCTCTGCCCACCACGGGTATCGAAACCCGGTTTCTAGCGTTGTAAATCCGCAGACATGCCGCTGTGCAAATGGGAGCAATGAGCACTGTAAACAAATTTATATGAGAAGCAGTAAGTTTAAGACTTTTTCAAGAAGCGTCAATGCGTTTACCAACAACAAAAGTAGTATGGTGAGGAGTATTCTGGACTAACCAATGTATACATTTCTTCATCCATCAGCCATGATTTATTGCCGATATGAAATCTAACGCAAAATGAATTACTACAACTACTTAAATGTGCATACATAGAACGTAGCGTGATTATGTTTTCATCCTGTTTGAGATATATATGTATTTGTATTTCTGTCAACAAACTCTGTGATAAATAGCTTTTAAAACGTTTGGGTTTGTTTTCAATTTCGCGCATAGTTACACGAGGGCTATCTACGCTAGCCGTCCCTAATTTAGCAGTAAAGGATTAGAAGGAAAACAGCTAGTCAACACCACCCACCGCCAACTCTTGGGCTACTCTTTTACCAACGAATAGTGGGATTGACCGTCACATTATAACGCCCCCACGGCTGAAAGGGCAAACATGTTTGGTGAAACGGAGTTTCGAACCCGCGACCCTCAGATTGCGAATCAAACGCTCTAACCACCTGGTCATGACGGGCTGCCTTTCAAAGCGAAGCGGACTGACATTGTTCTCTTACAATTTGATTTGTAGCTTTTTGTTTTGTTTATAAACGTAAAGGTTTTAATTTAAATTTCATAATCCAGATATATCAAAGATCTAAGCTTGAAGGATATTGTAATAGGAATTCCGAAACGTTTCTTGAAATTTCCTAGCTCGCTGCAACATCGTGACTATCTGAGACAACTATAAAAGAGACGAAGTTTCGATACAACAATCTCCACAAAGTATTAGCTGGACAGAACCAATGGTTCAGAAGGAGTGAAATGGAAGTATCGTGCTTTGTTCAAATTTCATTCACATCCCTTTCCGTATAACTAATGTATGCATCTTTCCATCAGCTGTCTTCGTGTACACAGAAACAGCATAAAACATTCACACACTTTCACGCATTAGAAAAACATCTGCAGAGGAAATCGAAAAGGTAGAGTTTAGAATCAGAGTGACTATCATGTGTGGTAGAGAAATGAAAGGAAATAGATCTGGAAAAATCAAGGATCATTCTAGAATAATTCTGTAGAAAATATCAGCATAGAACTTTCAATCTGTGTTTCTATCCACTGAAACGTTCATGTATTTCCTCATTACTTCAAGCTAACGGTCCTATTTACAAAATCTATAGAACTTACAGCAACTATTTTCTATATAGTTTGCTATAGATTGCTATAAGAGAGATTTGAGACTATGATGAGCAATACATAATATGCGTCGGCCATATTTGTTTTACCGGACACCCTTACATACTAAACACTATCGTACTTAGCGATATTATATATTAATCTATTTTGTCAGTTCCTCTATTTATACATCTATTGATTTCTCTGTTTATTTATGTATTAGTTTGCCTTTTTGTGGTGTTTACTTACCTACTTGTTCGTTTTCCTGTATATTCACGAAACAATTTAGAGTATTCTGTTAATTTTTTATTATATTACACCCGTCAGAATACGCATGACTCCAGCTATGCATAGTTACCTACCGACATGATGTCGTTCTACGGATAAAATATCACGTAGATGTAGGAAGAACGTATGTTCTATAGGTAAAACAAACAATTAAGCTTTTATGAAGGCATTATTACTTTTTTGTTTTAAATTACAGTAGAATTAAATTACCCATCCATTCACTATAGAGACTATTAGTGAACTTTCTCATACAATGTTCGGCGCGTGACGATACTAATGGATCCGATCCCCCCCCCCCAAATAATAAAAGTTGATATTTGTTTTAGTGTTTAGTTTGGTACTCACTATTCATGTTCACTGCGTGGTTATTACTGTAGTTGTCGTTATGTCGTTTATAAACTAAATGGCGTTTGGTGAAATATTTTTTTGTCTGAAAGTTTCTAATTAGAATGTGAATAAATTGAAAATTAATGTTTGTTGTTGTTGTTGAATACGTCTAAAAAACGTGAAAGCAAAGATCCAAGTTTTCAGTTAGAGTTCACTTTTGAAGATAAATTAGGGGATTAATTCTATACTTAGCTACGATTAAGATCATTTAAGATCTCGAACACCTTTTTCAGAGTATAGAAAATTTTAATATAATTAAAACTTTGCACCTAAAAATGATAATTAAAACTGTAAACATAACATAACCATTCAGACAACTAAATTAAGAAATACGAATGCGGATATTTCTAGTGTAACATTTGTTTTTTTCTGCGACGAAAACCAGTAATAACTACTTAATAGCACCTTTTATTACATCATTTATTTGAATTAAGGTGTATGAATGCAGATTTGGAGGATAGGAATTATTATAAAAATTACTACCACAGTTCTGGTTCGCTAATTGGTCGATATAATCAAGTCAAGTTTACTTTTTATTAGTGGGTCAGGAGTGGCCAAGCGGCTAGCATGTCAGACTGTGGATCGAAGAGTCCGGGGCTCCAGAAGTTATTCTACTGAAACTCTCTGCACGATCATCTTTGAATGCGTTATAAGAGTTACAGTCCATTTCGTTATACCATTCAAAGGGTCTCACAATTCCCTTGCGGCGGCGAGTTCTGCTAGCTGGCTGTCTATCTTCTAGCCAGTAAAAAAAATTCTAGACTGGTTATTCCTGAACCCTAGGGGTATCTTATCTGGCCGTTTAACCCACGTGGGCATATAAGTGTGTGTTTTGTTTTATCATAACCACATCGGGCTATCTGCTGTGTCAACTGAGGGGAATCAAATCTCTAAGTTTAGCGTTTGAAATCCGAAGATTTACCGCTGTCCCACCGGTACAGGGCATATAAAACCGATCTAGTTCAAAAGGCCAATTCCAGTGCATTTCTTAATTTAGGCTTGAAAGCTTCCTGTTTGTTTTTATTCAGACAATTACAAATAGTATATATTTAAAGCGAAAGTTCAACGTATCCCGGGATCAAATTACAAACAGAAACACCATAATTAAAAAGACATTTACTCTCCGAAAGTAGCTCTGGAAATTAAATATACGAACAAACGATTCTATTTAGTGTCTTATCCAATAAAAACCCCTTCTTTTTATCAAATTGCAGGTTTGTAAACACGATTAGAAATGGATGTAAAATTATTACCTTTAGAAATGACTTGAACTAATTTGTCATTTCCGATTACGCAGTTAACTAACCACACTAATTAACTAGTGAAATATTGATTTTTGAAATTAAGCTCTGACTGTTCTAAAATATTTGAAATGAAAACGGCTATTTGGCCTGACTGTTGATTTAAGTAATCAATAAATGACTCCCCCACGATGGCTCAACGGTAAGTCAGTGGGCTTATAACGCTAACAATTGGATTTCGATACCCACTGTGGGCAGAATACAGATAGCTCATTGTGTAGCTTTGTGCTTTACAAACGCACGCAAATGAAAAGAGACAAAATAGTCTGATATTAAAAAAGACAAAAAACATATTTACCTTTATTTACCTAATCTCTATATATAAA
>NW_013665725.1:241008-244376 GCF_000517525.1 Limulus polyphemus | reverse complement strand
ATTAAAAATACTGTCTTTGTAAGTACTTACATGAACACACATGTATTATTATATTTATATATAGAAGTAGTTACATGGACATACAACAGACAATAAATATAATAGTAATGTCTGTTGTATGTCCATGTAACTACTTCTATATAAATATAATAGTAATGTCTGTTGTATGTCCATGTAACTACTTCTATATGAATATAACAGTACTGTCTCTTGTTTACCTATGAAACTACTTCCATATAAATATGATAGTACTTTTTGTTGTAAGGCCACGTGACTACTTCTGTATCAATATAATATTACTGTCTGTTGTATGTCCACGTGACTACTTCTATATAAATATAATATTACTTTCTGTTGTATGTACATGTAACTACTTCTTTATAAATATAATAACACTGCCTGTTGTATGTGCATGTAACTTCTTCGATATAAACATAATAATACTGTCTGTTTTATGGTCTAGTTTGACGTTGTTCAGAAGTTTCTTGTTGTCTATATCCAGCTTGCGTTGATTATTCTGACTGAACTATGGCTTTGTCATGTTCAACAGTTTCTTGCTGTCTTTGAGTAAACATGGATGTTGAACATTACAAAGCCAGAATTCAGCCAGAATAATCAACGCAAGCTGCATATAGACAACAAGAAACTTCTGAACAACGTCAAACCAGACTTCAAGCACAAAAATTAAGATAAATAACTTACAGAGAGCAAGAAACAGAGGAGCAGCCCCATGAACGACTTCTGGCTCAAAGAACAATTAAATGCTTTTTTATTACTCGCGTCACAGCTTTAGTCTACTTACTGAATAATTTGCTGAAAAAATACTGATATATACATTACAAATCTAAATTTTCACCGTGCAACGCCGGATAACTCAGCTAGTATATATATATATATATATATATATATATAGTATTAACAAAAGTAAAGGGAACGGTGTTAGTGTAGTTTCTTAATTAACCAGAAGTATCTTTTCTGTTTAAGAACCTATTTGGTTTGTTTTGAATTTCGCACAAAATTACTCGAGGGCTATATGCGCTAGCCTCCCTTAATTTAGCAGTGATAGACTACAGGGGAGGTAGCTAGTCAACAACACCCACCGCCAACTTTTTGGATATTCTTTTATCAATGGATAGTGAGATTGACCTTAACATTATAATACCCCACGGGTGAAAGGGCGAAGATGTTCGGTGACGGGGATTCGAACCCTCGACTTGCAGGTTGCGAGTCGAGCGCACTAACCACCTGGCCTTGCCAGAGGTTGAGTTCGAGTAGATAAGGGATAAAAGTGTTAGGTTTAAGCATATATATGGGATGTTGTGCCAAGATTAAATGTACTAGGGTTAAAAATGTCAGATCTCAGTAAACACTTGGTTGGAAGTGTCTGGTTTCAATAGATTTACGTAAACCACAAGCAGTTTTATTGAATATTTCTTAAAATTGTTTCATCATGTTGTTTTGAAGCATGAAAATGAAGGTGGAAGGTACCACCTGTTTGGTTAAACCTTGTAATTTGTGTCATAATTGTTACACAATTTTTAAATGGAAGAAAGTCGACAAAGATATACAATGAAATCATTCGCAAAGGCTAACAGTCAAAGGTAAGATTAATGTATCCTTACCTGAGTCAGTTCAACTGTGTATCTGAACATTCTCAACCACAATATTTCATATTGGAACCAGGATCTGGCTATGTGACAAATAGACAGTAGGGTAGGGATGAAACCAGATTAGAGAAATTGGGATGTGTGTTTCCATTGTCTGACTAGGACAACAGATGGCAGGATGGCCATTGGCCATGGATAGATCATTGAATGAAATTCCAGGGAAGCTAGGGGATCGGGAAGTCATCAAGCTCCCTGGGCACATGTTCTAGGGGCAAAGAGGGACGTGGGTATGTGTTATGTCTGTAGATGTGTCACTTGCCCTTTACCTAGTTTATGGTTATAATTGCGCATTATGACTATCTTATTCTATGCATTTAGCTGAACCTTTAGTCAATTAAAAACCAGTCAATCTTTGCATTTGAATCCAGACTTTCAATTTTTAAGATCAGTTTTTAGTTACAATTGGTTTTTAATCTTCATATGTCTTGAAGGTCTTCCATCTATGAAGCCATCGAGTTTCTGCACGAGTAAAAAGACCAGCAAAACTGCTAAAGCTGAAATTTCCAAGCCTGGCTTGAGTACATGGTGCTCAAGATCAAGAACGAAGATGCAATGCTAGCAGGCACATGTAATATATGAAAACTTGCACCATCTATGGTTGTGTTGGCCCTTCCATCGCCATGAGCAACATTACCATCTTTAATGGTGGAGGATCCAACTAGCACTGAGGAGAACAACATCATTGCAATCAAGGATCCGATGATTGCTATTCCAGCCATGATTATAGAAGAGCCTAGCCTTCAGGCCACCTAGTAGCCTTCATTTTTACCACTCCTGACACCACTAAAGGAGGAGAAAAGCTTGAAAACAATGAGGCCCAGGATTTGTCCCATTAGAGGATGCATCAATATCACCAGAAGGTAGCATCAGATGTGCTTGAACCTCTGAAGGGACCACTACATCCTGAAGCGAAAAAAAGAGGTTTTTAGCCTTAGTTCCATTCTAAAGGGTGTGTAAGTCTCGAAGAGATAGAAGTGGGGTGCACTCCAGAGCAAATCAAGACTGGAATATTGCAATGGCCGTCCAGACGAATGAACCGCCTATTGGACCAGTTTCAGCCATCAACGAAGAAGCTTCTAAGCCGAAGACCAGGGCACTGACCACTGGCCAATCAGGTAGGACCTACGCAGTCGTAGTGAGTGAGGAACCACTCACAAAGATACATCATGACCAGTCACAGAGGATGATGAGAGTAATACTCCTGGACAAACCAAGAAAGGTGATAACACGCTGCCCCATGATCGAACACTCCAAATTATGAAAAGAAACTGTCAAGAAATGTCCACCAAATAGACAAATGCATGAGCTCTGTAAAACATGGAAAAAGATCAGCCGAGATGGGGGTACCCCATCTGACATGATATGCGGAGAAGGTGGGGCACCTGTGGGTCACATTTACTGACATAAGAGAGGTGAGTTGGAATAATGCCTTCGACTGTCACTGGGATACATCTATATTTTGTATATACATGTATATTTAAATAGCCTTAATTTGTTTTGTATATCTTGTAAGTGAAAAAGCAGAGAGTAAACGTTATTTGCTATATTCAAAGTTAAAGGGTGTGTAAACTTTTATTTTAATTTTTACTTTATTATGTGTGACTAGCTGATGTACCCGTCCGTTGGACTGGTGAAATAAAAACTCGTTTGTAACAAAGGATAGGAAATTGTGCTTCTATTCTTTTTTCTTAACATAATAAA
>NW_013665725.1:236532-240008 GCF_000517525.1 Limulus polyphemus | reverse complement strand
TACGCTACTTCCTATCTAATTGAGAGAGGTATCCTGTGTTAAAATCCTCCAGGCTAAAAATGTACCAAGTTTTATTTAAGCAGAGTCTTGGGGCAGTTTGGATATGATGACCAAATTATCTGTTTCAAAATGTTCAACATTCTACAGAGGACTAAGTGCTTTATGTAAAAAATATTTCGGTGCTTCACCACGCCGTTGTCGTCATGTTTGGTCATACGCTATCTGATGACCGTACATATTGTCAATAGTCTCACAGCGTATCTCTATTGCAAAAGGCTCAGTTGTAAGGCTCTCATGTCCAAAGCACACCAATCTTCCCTGCAGTATTTTCATAATCCATTCAGTATATGAGGACGAGGATTTATTATCGCACGTTTCAATAGTCCAATCCTACGAAAATCATTAGGCCCTGCGTCCGGAGGACTTAACCGACACGTCCTCTTACGGAATAGAAAGAACACTCCTTTCGTTTTTCAGTTGATTAAGTTTATACGTCGAAAATGGCTGTTACATAAACTTCTCAAAAGCGATAACTTATTAGTGGCATGACACTACCTACGAACTTCAAACAACGACAAAATGTAATTCTGATACATACCGTCCTATTGCGACCTTTTATCGGTTGTGATTGTCACATGACTTGCTGATTTCATGTTCAAAATGGTTGCAATATAACGTACTGAATTCTACGTATACTCCGCTAAAGTCAATTCAACAGCGTCAAACTCAGTAGCATATACGTTTTCCTATATATATATGTGTGTGTATGTGTGTGTTCTCCAACAGTATATGTTATCAGAGGACCAGCTAAAGATCTGTCAACTATATTGAAATGTAGCCTGCTTTGCCTGGGTAATGGCATGTCCTACATGTTCGCAATGAATTTCTATCCTACAATATTGACATAAAATTTACGCCTAATGACATCCATAGCTCATATTGTGATGGCCGGGCATGGTCCAGATTTTAGTGTGGCCAGACTTTGAATCTGGGAGTTCGCAGTTCTCGTCCCGTTGCCACCAAAAAACGCGCTCCGGATGTTTGGGATATGAGTGAGTTATAAGAATGATGGTCAAAGCCCAGTATGCTATTCGTGAATTGTTTATTTATTGTTAAGCACAAATCTACACAATGCATCGAAACCCAATTTTTAGGGTGTGAGTCTTCAGACTTACCGCTAAACCAAGGGTAGCTATTCATGAAATAATAAATAAAAAAATTAGGTACAATTATTTCAGTCCTGAATACGCTTTTCTAGGGAACTTTACAGTCGTGACGTAAGACTTATAAAGTCGTGCCCCCCTCATGACCTTCCTCGTGTCATCCTGTATCACTGTGTCAAGTTTGGTGCTGATTGATCAATAAATGTGGAAACGTATACACAGGAACAGATACACACACATATTGACGTTTATTTATATAGATTAAAGTCGTTGTAACCTTAATAATAAAATAGGTGTTTCATTTAACTTTTAATATAATAGTGAAGGTGTACAGAATACTTCTATGACTTTGTAAATGTCCAATGAACCATTGAAAGTTTTTTATAAGGTCGATGCAGAAAACTATGCTTTTATATAATAGACAGTTTATTTTTGTGTTTAATCTTCACGAAAAGAAATTCTTTAAAAAAAGCAAAAACAAACACAAAAACATAGGCTATAGAAGATCAATTTTCTACTTGAATTTTCTTTTTATTTGACCTGGTATGCTGTTTCCAATTACCCCGCCATGACCCTGTTGTTGGCACTTAGAACGAAATTCGATAATGCCAAAAGGAGGGACTTGATTAATTTAGCCACTTCAGTTAGTATACGGGCTTCGATCTAACGCTGCATTGGTTAGAATCTTTAAAGTGATTTACATAGCATTAGGTAAAATAATAACGTGGGATAGAAAGTTCACTGTTTTCTGAAAATATTTTAGTAGCTGTGTAACCGTGCACATCTGTGTGCCTGGTAAGAAGAAAAAAGTTCAATGAAACTATAAAATCATTCATAGATTTCCAGAACACAGCCAACAATAACTGATGTTCTTTGAATAAATTATGGCAAAAATAAAGAAGAATGAATGTATTGATTTTTGAAACAGACAAACAAACATGTGTTATAAATGGCTTATCTAAGAGAGAGAGAGAAAAAAACAGATTAACAAACCAGGTGAAGGAATTTCTTAATTTCGAAAGACACAAACATGTAGCAATCAGATGAGTAGCTCACAATGCGTACTCGAAGTGTCGTAGTAGGTGTAAATTCGAAGTGTTGTGGTAGGTGTATTATTCAAAGTGTTGTAATAGGTATAAATTAGGAATGTTGTGTGGATCCGGAGAGCTTTGTTAAAATAGTAGGCGTATACTCGGCTTGCTCTTATAGATGTATGCTGAAAGTTTGTTTGTTTGTAATTAAGCACAAAGCTACACAGTGATTTGCCCACCACGGGTATCGAAACCCGGATTTTAGCGTTGTAAGTCCGCAGACATACCGCTCTCTGGAGGGCATATGCTTAGAGGGTTAACGTAAATTTGTATTATATATATTCCAAACAATAAGTAATAAACACCGCGTCAGAGTTATTTTACTATTTATTTATTTTTCATTCGACTAGTACAGAAATATAAAACCTTATGTACCTGTTACTAAGTTTTTAGGTTTTATTGAAGAGAATTGTTCTTATCTACTATTGCACCAAGTATCATAAGCTTTGTAAGAGCTCTTAGTAAATTATATTTATTTATTATTTTCGGATGGAAAAAATATAATTCCAACAGCTCTTTAAATGGCCTTGAAAATTGTTATTTAGAATCTAAAATACATGTAACATAAAGAACGTTCTAACATGTAATTAGTACGTAGTACGGATTTTGTTCGGAAACTTTGTTATTTACGGTCTTCCAAATGGAACGAACATTTTAATTCGATATGTTCTGAGAAATATTCATAAAAATTAGAATGAACTAAAACGATTTTTCATTTCACATTATGACTCCACAAACCCACATTAAATGCAAGATATTAAGAATTCTCGTTGATTGATCTTCTTCTGGTTGATTTATGTTTAATGTCATTTAGAATATCAATCTCCTTTTCATACTATCAAGAATAATCTGAGTCTATTTTCATGAATATATCTAAAAAATATTTTTCGATGTTCCTGTGAAATAGTTGTTTTCAATAATGCCTCGATTATAGAATAGGTTAATGTTTTCTACTATTACTAGTATCTATCTGTATCCGATGTATTATTTTGTGGGCCGAAAGGTAGATTTAATGAATAAATTTTTTAAGAGTGCGTAGAGAAGCTAAAGATTACGTTGCTTTGCCTGGGTAATGGCATGTCCTACATGTTCGCAATGAATTTCTATCCTACAATATTGACATAAAATTTACGCCTAATGACATCCATAGCTCATATTGTGATGGCCGGGCGTGGTCCAGATTTTAGTGTGGCCAGACTTTGAATCTGGGAGTTCGCAGTTC
>NW_013665725.1:233902-235532 GCF_000517525.1 Limulus polyphemus | reverse complement strand
CGCTAACCGTCCTTAATTTTGAAGTGATGGACTACAGGGAAGGCAGCTAGTCAACATCAACCTTCGCCAACTCTTGGGCTACTCTTTACCACATAATAGTTGAGAATCATGTAACATAGTCCGTGTAAGCATAAGGATGCCATTCATGTTAAAAATACCAAAAACTAGTTGAAAATAAAATATTATCATACTAGCCGGAGCAGCCGTCCCCTTGACGGAAGTTATGTAAATCCAAAGGTTGTCTTAAGACATGAAAAGCTGCTTCCCTTATACCTAACTGTAAAATAACGCAAAAACGCTCATAAAAACCGTAAAACACAAAATGTAAAACTGAAAATTTGTATGTACCCCCGCATGTACATAATGAACCTCCATACCAACTTTGGTGAAGATCCATCCACACCCTGCAATTTGTTCGTTTGTTTTTAGCTTTGCATAAAGCTACACAATGGGCTATCTGTGCTCTGCTCACCACGAGCATCGAAACCCGGTTTCTAGCGTTGTAAGTCCACATAAAGTATACTGTGCCACTGGGGGAGCCACACCCTGCGAAGTAGTTACATATAAATACAACAGATAGTACTATTATATTTATATAGATGTCACAGTTACATGATTCTTTCTAGCCTTTCCTTAACTTTATCATACTGTACTTGTTTGCGTATACGATAATTAGAAAGTAATTAACTATAAAGTGTAGTAACTATTTCAAAGATTATAAATTGAATACAAATGTGAAAAAGAAGAACATTTTTGCCGCCGTATTACAGACAGAAACTATTTCTGCTCAACATATAATTTTTGAAATATTTAATATATATGTCAACATATATACATGTATCTTAAATTGTAAGCCATTGATTTGGATTTGTTGTGATTTAAATAAAAAAAGTGTAATTTCTAAATTGTCAGAGTTTCTTGAGTAAGATGTTTAATACACTAGAATTTATTTGAATGTTTTTTTTTTTAAGTGATGTAAAGATTTTGCGCTGCAAATTAGATATTTTATGAAAATTGTACAAAGTCACAAAAATAGGTGTTGTAAAAATCTCTTGAGACTGGATTGCATTTTGCGTCCCAAACGGAAAAGTTATCTCGGTAATATGAGCAACACGGATCTATGACACATAAAATGAAACAATGAAACAAAAAACGTAATTTTCTCTCCAAAAAGTCAGTGCCTCGAACGATCGGATTTCAGATTTTTTCCCTTAACAGCAACCTTTAACATAATATTGTAGAGAATCGCTAGAGTGGTGTGTTTTGGAAAAGAAACAAAATCCTTGAGAATATCAATATTGAGAACACTGCCATGAAAGGTTAATGCTTCATTCTATATAGTCACGATAATATTAAGTTCTCCAGATTTCTGTACCACGTATCAACAACAACATTGACTGAAAGTTTACGGTGAGTTCAGGAAATTTATAACCCCTGTACATCAACTTGGTTTTTATCTAGTTTTTATGTAGCGCTTATATGTTTTTAGGACTTAAACCCCATTAATTTTAACTGAAAGGTTAATTTACACGTGCTCTTATGAATGCATTAACTAAGGTTTAAACCAAGTTGTTGTTAATAATGGCTGGAGACGGCTTAAATGGGTAATGAAGAAAAACTTTAATATAAG
>NW_013665725.1:226738-233353 GCF_000517525.1 Limulus polyphemus | reverse complement strand
ATCCTAAATTACCCCGAACTCACCAAGAAAAGGTAGTTGCATGTCGAGTTCCACCTATTCTCACCCAACCACCCTTCCACTGGGCAGTAGAATTACAGGATTATGTATTGTTTCTTAGTATTGAATTTGTTCATGATTTTGCAATATTGAAGTTTTGCTATAATGAATCCCTTTCTTCTGCGATAGCCATACACAGCTGCTGAAGCTTCTGTTACTATTTTAACATGTTTTTCAACTGCTTGTGTGTGACACGGCATGCTGAACTTAAAAACTGGAAGCGGTGTCCTCATTTGTTTTAGGATTTGAATGTAGAAAGTGCAGTATTAGCAAAATAACCCAAACAAGTCATTGATTAACTACTTCATTTGGTGGAGAGATGATACACTTTATTTTCAAACTTTGGTTCGCTTGCGGCAGATATAATTGGAGGAGTTTTATATTGTATAAGATTAATTCTTATAATAAAAGTCAACTATTGCGCACCCTGTCGACTAGCAATTATAAAATAAACTTTTCGAGTAAGTAAGTTCGATGCACCCTAATATATGTATATTCATTGCAATAATATTGTAAAATAGGACTGCTATATAGCTACGGTTTTCAACTTTGAAAGCTAGAATAGCGTAATAAACCAATAAGCTTAATCCAGAGGCTGTAAAAAAAGAACACAGTTTTGGAGCCTCACCACTCCCTTGCAGTCCATGTTACCGCATTCGGTCATGCTCTATCTAACGATCGTGCATCTTGATAATAGCCCTGCAGCAGTTTCTATTGCAAAGGCTGTCAGGTTCAAAGTACACCACACTTCCCTGCTGTGTTTTCCATAATCTTTTAATCTATAAGGACAAGGATTTTCCAGCGCCCGTTTCAACAGTTCGATCGCATAGAAATGCATAAACGTTGCATTCGGCGACTTGACCCGTATGTCTTCGTATGGAATTCCATGAATATCTGTTTCTTTCTCCAGCTGCTTAAAGTATGTGACGGTTGAAGGGAAAGTTTGACTTTAAGTCTTATCAAAGTAAACCCTTACCTTCTTGGTCTAGTTTCCTGACGAAGATTCTTCTTGATTATATTGTATACTGTTGCCTGGGGCATGTAGATGGGTTTTCTTCTGAATTTTATGTCTGCCGATTCTAACCTGTTAGAAGATGCTGCACTTTGCTTACCTCGGCTGTGGTACGACTTATTGTAGATATCTTTATACGTGGTTCTGGTAACCCAAGTTGATCTATATTCATTTGTTTTACAACGCCATCTTCTCCATGGGATATCTTCTTCATGGAAATTCAATTTCTTCAATTTGAATACATCCTTGTGATCTGAATGTATGGTATGAAATTTACAAATGTTTTGTGTCAGAAAGGGTTGATACATACCCATCCCCAAAACGATCAATTTTCGATTATGTCACACTACCTAACCTACAAGATGCAAAATTATGTTATAATGTAGTTCTGATACATGCCGTTCCCTTGCGATTTTATATCGGCTGTGATTATTGCGGGACTTGATGTTTTGAATATTTAAAATCATTTTAGTATAATTACTCAACCCTCTATATCAATGGTTTCCAGTTTTTTCACTGACGACACCCTAAATCAATTACCTTGATTTTCGCGACAACCCTGCTGCTATATGCAATACTTCTTTTGTACAGTTTTTTTTATGTTCTTGCTTATTCTTCGTTTGGGGAAAATCTCGTGACACCCCTAGCAACTTGCCGCGACACACAGTTTGGGAACCACTATCCTATATTTAATGTAAAAATCACGGTAGACTGGAGATATTTTTTTACACATTCCTCTCAGTTTGTTCAGTGACACAGATCTAAAATGATGGTTTTTCTCACTTTAAATCTGTAATGTAATTTTTTATATATCAGTAGTCTGACGTTCTATAAGAAATGTTGTTATAGTTTTTCTATTTGAAAAATAAAGTTATTCTCAATTGATTTATTATTTAAAGTGTTATCGTTGTGAGCTTGACCGAGATAGCTAACTAAACACTATATAATTTACGAATAAATAAATTATGGATCAAACATAGCAACACTTTAAAAGGTATAAATAAAATATAAGTAGTAAATAAGCTAGATAAATACTTAAACCCAAAAGATAACCGCAAGGTACACAGCCAATCAGGTTGATATATAAACTTATAGAGAAATATGATTTGTGATTTTATTTCATTTCAGAAGCCTGTATTTCGACTCAAGAAAGTTGACATTATTATTTCATTTCATTTCAAATGCTTATGTTTTGAAATAAAAAAACTTGACTTTATTATCTCATTTCAAGAGATTGTATTCTGACTCAGCATTCTTGATTCCTTATGATATTAATATATAATGCACTTGATATCATACAAATTGATAAAAAATATCCGTACCAGCTTATAACCACATAAACAAAAATAGAAAGATACAGAGTCCTATATCTGCAGATCTTTTAAAATAGAAAATAACTATATAGTTATAATAAACAGAACTAATAAACAGAATAAACAGAACTCCAAGCAAAACTGATCATCTACTATGATTGGTTTTTTAATCAGAAAATAATGGATTTCTTGTCTTTTGCTTGAGCAGACTAGAGAAAGAAGAATGAAGGGTGTATACGTGCTTGTGACCTTCTCATATCAAACATCCAGATGAAAAAGATTGATGGTTGATCTGAATTGGAAGAAATATTGTACAGGCGCAGAACGCTTCGAGAATTCTAAAGATTAATGGTTGGCGTTTTTGTAATTTCCATAATTTAACACTCAACTCATTCCGAGAAAACATTCTCCCCGATTTTACTCACCAATAATCCATTTTCTTCATTTTCGGCACTGTCTACCCACTCGGAAAGTACCCAAAGCCCGTTATTTAATGTAGATACTTTCTATGTCCATTTGTCTCACACGTAAACGAAATGAGAGCATGTTAGAAACATTGTCACGAATCAGACTTGTGGATTTTTCTATTGTTTCAGGACTTACACAGTCACTGATTAACTGAATGTATAATCTCATGCTGAGTATCTATTACCATACTAGGTATATTTTAATGTACGAGTTTTGTTATTTATATTATAAGCCTACAGGACCTTTTAAGGAAATTGAATTCTCAACATGAAAAGAATCTTATGCGCAAGTAGGCTACACTGCCAGGTCATAAGCCCCTGGGATTCATATACAACAGTCCCTCATTTTGATCTATTAAGCGGAAAGAGACAGAGCAGACAGCCAGCAGAACCTGTCGCCACAAGGACTTTGTCTGGCTCTTGGAACCAAATAATGGGATTTACTGCTACATTGTTAACGCACTCACAGCTGAAAGTGCGTCATCTGTTCAGCGGTATCATGTCTCGAACCTTCCATCTACAGTGCAGCACGTTAATTACGAAGCCACTCCCAGCCCCAAGTCTTACAGCGATTTAAACTTCGATTAAAACTGTATGGTGCTTCTTATTAAATAGGCTCTTGCAGTAATTATTTTCAGATAATTGTTGGTCTAATTGGTCTACAAGTGAATGGAATTTTTAAAAAGCTTTATGTAAAAATAAACAACAAAACAATTTCATACACTCGAAAATAACGTAACAGCTGTTACAGACAGCTTAAATTTATCATTCTGGATGAAAGCATCTTAGTACGTAAAATATAATTTTATGAAGTGAATTTGACAAGAATCGTGGGCTATAGCTTTGGGCTTATTTAATAATTACAAGTAATTACCTGTGTTATAACGAAATGGTTTTTCCTTCTCATAGCACGGCTGTCTCAAGCTCTAACCATCTATTGCTGTGTGATTATTAACGAACGCCCCATGTCACTCACTTTGACGAATGTGAAAACGAGTAGTTGGAGAAACTGACACTAAACAATTTCATGCAGTTAATCTCGTAACTGAACACGCTGATATTTATTAGAGAATTTACTCTCGATACAATGAAGATTTAAAAACACAACTATAAAGAGGTTCAAAAAGACTCTTACAACGCTACACTGTAGTTTATTACATCAAACTTTTACAACACTACACTGTAGTTTATTACATCAAACTCTTACAACACTACACTGTAGTTTATTACATCAGACTTTTACAACACTACATTGTAGTTTATTACATCAGACTCTTACAACACTACACTGTAGTTTATTACATCAAACTCTTACAACACTACACTGTAGTTTATTACATCAGACTCTCACAATAATTACACCAGTGAAAGCTCTACTGTGTTGCTAACGTTTCGTGCGATTCTCGTTTCCAGCTGGGAAAAGTCGGGGAAGAGCAAATGACTCGTGTCAGCGAACTGACAGATTGACTTCGGAGTAGATTACACTTTCACAGTCCATCTTTTCGTCCTAAAACACTAGCAAATAATCTATTCTATATAGTAACGTTCTGTTGAGATTGCTGAAGACATGACTAATTACTCTGCTTTTCTTCTCAGTTCTTGTGGTGTGCCAAAATGTTTATCAAGTGTCCAGAACTACAACTGAAGCCACATTTAGTTAGACGTAGATACACCTTTAAATGCAAAACCAAAAATACAATTCAACAATGAGTAATTTTTATTCAGCTAAGGGGGGGGTGTGATAAAATAGAAGAATTATTTAAACAATGCTTTAAAAAATACCTATCACTTTACGATGTGACAGACCCAGAAGTTAATTTCAATAAATCTGATTTACGTGTTTTCGGTTTATGTTGCTCCAATATAGTTTTTGCACGACAAGCGTCCTGACTCAGTAACCCTCCTCCCACCATCACCACAAAAAATAATTATTACCCGGTTCTACGCATAAATCAGTAATAAAATACCATGATTCTTATTTTATTACATATATATATCTAGACATTTAGAAAAAAAATCTATCTATGTTCATGTTTCGGATGCATTTTATTGGATTAAAATCTGTGTTCGATTTACCCTTTTTCTTTGCCCGCATTTTCCTCATTGAAGCCAGTCGTCAGGCATTTGGACACGCAGTGGGTGGGTCCCGTCGTCCATCAATATGTCATCAAGCAGTTGAAAAGGAGGATTAGAAAAGGCTTAGACCTCAACCTGGAAAATATAGTATTTTGTTTTTTATCAGTAAGATTTCGTACGGTGTAATAATCGGCTATGTGAAAAACGTTTCTCTGAATAAACGAAAGATATAAATGTGGGAAAGAAGTACTGAGTTTTGTATACGTGCGTTGTTTGGGGAGTTATCAGAACAAACAACAAGCTATTCAGTGGGTGAAATAGGTAAGCAAAAGTAATTCATTGCTAAACTGAAACCTCAAATATTATTCAAACACCCTAATAATATAAAACTATTTTGTTTTCATATAAGTCCTAGTAATCATGTTCAGAATTTTAGTATCTTCAAAAATACCGTAGATTTATTTACCTGAGAAGTAAAAGACAAGGCTAAATGATCCTCCCCACCATCAACACCAGACAAAAAAATCATCATTACTTGTAAAATATTAAAACAAGGTGGTACATGCATAATGTTCTTCAGTTTAAAAAATTAACAAAGACAAAAGTACGTGCTGTACAAAATTGGTATTGCACAAAACTATAGATGAAAGAAAGATGCTTTAGGTAATTTCACAGAAGTTCTTGATCTAGTGATGGAAGAAAGAAGGTTTACATAATGTAACAAAAAACCTTGATTTACTGATGACAGAAAGATCTTTTACATAACGTCACAGAAACCTTTGATCTACTGATGGAAGAAAGACGCTTTATATAATGTAATAAAAGCCTTTGATCTAGTGATGGAAGAAAAAGGTAAGGTTGCATTCAATAATGTCATAGAAGTCTTTAATATATTTGACAAAAGAAAGAGGGATCATATTATATCTTCGATATCTTGTTTGTTTGTTCAAAAGTGTTAAAAGAGCTCTTAAGCATAGCCGATCTTATTTTGAAGTGATAGACTAGAAAGAAGAAAAAAATTGTCAACAGTACAACACTTGGGCTATTTTTGCCTGATACAATAGTAGGATTTGACCTCACTCTTATAACGCACCCATAGCTCCAAAATGTTAATAGAAAAATATGTGATATGAAATGAAAGTAGTCTTTTATCTGTTGATGAACGAGGGATGTGTTATATACAATCATAGGATTCTTTGATCTAATTATGGACAATTTTTATCTGTGATCACCGTTTCTAATTATATTTCGTCACAACCAAACGAATAACATGAAAAAATATTACATAACTGGTCGAAAAACCCGTCAAAAATGACAGGAAACCGTTCTCGAATGATCAACGAAAATTCTAGAATTCAACAAGAATTAATTTGTCTGTACCTCCAAAAGGCATCTACTTTTTACTTATTTCACCAGCCTTGAAGTAATTTTTTAGTCACCACATTTTTAGTCAAAATGAAATGTTATCATGAACAAAAGTACGTGTGCACTCTGAAAGTGATTTAAATTGCACTCTTGAGCCTTTTCACTGTACTCTCAGTCAGGAATTAGAAAACGTAGTGCGGAAATTTCGATACAAATTTTCAACTCTTTCAACTGTATACAGCGTGGTCACAAGTAAATAGACAACACCTTTTCAGAAAAAAATGTATTTTTTCAGTCATATTCACATGAATTGATATATTTATAA
>NW_013665725.1:209015-225738 GCF_000517525.1 Limulus polyphemus | reverse complement strand
ACCCCCAAGAAAAATTACCACTCTAATCAATCTCATAAACAAAATATTTCCATATTCAGCTATAAAAATAAGAGCAAATCCTCCTCTTCTATACTCCACATTAAATCCAGACACCAACTCAGACTCCCCTGCTGTACGTACATCAGGGGATTAAATGTTGTTTGTGTGAAATACTTTGCAAATAAAAAACTAAATTTAGGATCGAAGCCAGTCGTCACGTGATGATAACATTGTGCCATCATGTACCATACTCATTGATAATGAAAAGTTCAATCAAAAATCAGAAAGGTAATTCTGAATTGAAAAGCCAATATGCAATTCGTACTCCTCGGACAAAGAACTGTTTAAAGATATTAGATTTATAGTGTTTGATCAGAAATTTGCGAGAGAAACTCTGGACAGACAAACACAAGCATATTATTTCTTAATCCGATGTTCTTTTATTGAGACGAGAATATTTTTAGTTGCTTATTGCACTTTATAGCACATAGCAGCAAGTCTAAAAATCTGTTGAAGTGTTTTTCAAAAGTTGTCCCGTTTTAATTCTAATAATAACAATCAGCATACATTGCTCCATTAAAATGGAGTATTTTGTTTTTATACCTTATGAGGCTAGAGCGCTCGACTCGTAATCTGAAGGTCGCGGGTTTGTATCCCCGTACCACAAAACACGTTCGCCCTTTCAGCTGTAGGGGCGTTATAATGTGGCAGTCAGTCCCCCTATTCATTAGTAAAAGAGTAGCAAAAGAGTTGGCGGTGGTTAGTGATGACTAGCTGACTTCCCTCTTGTCTTTCACTGCTAAATTAGTGACTGCTAGCACAGAAAGCCTTCGTGTAGATTTGCGCGAAATTCAACAAACAAACAAATTTATAACTTATGATCCGTAATTATTGGTGAAATTGAGGTTTTTATCTCTTACACCAGTAAAGTGAGCTTTTCAAACTTTCTTAGTATCTTCATTGTGAACCGATGTTAAAGAAGGGAGAGAAAGACAGACACTGCTTTTACAAGTAATAAAAACACCCACTAAACATAATGATGGTGTAAACATTAATAATGATTACTCTTACTTTGAATGTTATAGGCAAGTGGGGTGGCGCTGTGTTATCCCTGTGTGTGTGTGGTTTAATGTAATTATATAAAAAACGTATTAGAACGATGTGATGACCGGGAAGTGGGGTGGTGCAGTCTTATCCCTGTGTATATGTGGTTTAATGTAATTCTAAGAAAAGGATTAGAACAAATTGATCACTGGCAAGTGAGATGGTGCAGTTTTATCGCTCTGTGTATGGTATAATGTAATTCTTAAAAAGTATTAGAATGAGGGATGACCGGGAAGTGGGTTGGTGCAGTCTTATCCCTGTGTATGTGTGGTTTAATGTAATTATATAAGAAAATTATCAGAACAAGGGGATGGCCGGGAAGTGGGTTGGTGCAGTCTTATCTCTGTGTATGTGTGGTTTAATATAATTATATATAAGAAAAGTATTAGAACAAGGGGATGACCGGGAAGTGGGGTTGCACAGTCTTATCCCTATGTATGTGTGGTTTAATGTAATTATATATAAGAAAGGTATTAGAACAAGGGGATGACCGGGAAGTGGGGTGGCGCAGTCTTATTCCTGTGTGTGGTATAATGAAGTTCTAAAAAACGGAGTAGAATGTGTTGATGACCCAGAATTTCTGAACACAAATTTTCTAATCTCGTTTATTGTCATACACATAAATAAAGACATTTGAAAACCACTTGAATATCTAATCTGTCCTTTCTTTTTATCTTATTTCTATGAATAACACTCAAAAATGATGCTAAAAATGCTTCAGTTGGCATTGTTAAGTGTGTTTGCTAAAGTGTCATTAAAACAGATGGTTTCCATTTAGGCGCTACAGCTAATAAAGGGTTAGTGAAAAAGTTGGTTTTTCATTTGTAGGTGTGTTTGGTGTTGTTTGTGTGTATAGAAAGGTTCTAATGTCACATCCATAGTAGAAGTTAAAGATAACTACTGATTAATCGGAGCATGGTTTCAACTGAGCCTGTTTCCATTGTTATTGAACGTGCTTGGATATTGACGTGACCTAAAAACGTGACCACAACATGACAATAATGTCGAGTAAGAAAAAACAAACCAAATACCAGTCCTTCTGATGAATGGGTTTTTGAAACAGCTTGGTTAGCCACGAGAGCAAGAGGAAATATCCACCATTGTAGAAGAAAAGAGATATAATGTTACTTCCAAAAATGTTAATATCCAGAAACCCCACTCGCCTCTTTATCACTCCACTATGACAGAAGCAATTGTTAGAACGTGCGTAATTTATACTCTACAACAAGTGTGCTAATACCAACAGATTCAACTACACGTCTCATTTACGGTATTTAAAGTGTCTGATTAATATGCTACAACAACAGTATGGACATTAAAGGCTGTTGTTATGTTTCTAATTAAACATTCTACAACAACTGCGTCATTCATTTGCAAATGTTTTTAATGGTTACTCTACGATGACAGTGTTGTTGTCAACAATATTTCTATATGACTAGTTGATATTGTACAGCAACGGTAATGATACCAACAATGTTCTATTGTAATATTTTTTTTTCATGTAATACGGTTTATACTGCCTGATGAAGGGTTTCTGCCCGAAACGTTGTAAGTATTATTTAAAAAACGTTTGAGTTATAGACGTGTGTTTTAATATTTTTCAACATTTCTTTGCTATTGAAATGTGCCTTAATTTACAGGCAATCACCACGTTAAAAATTGTATTTATTTAAATATCAGGTATTTTGCTGTGAATGGCAATGGCGCGTATATCACCAAATCGACAAATATTTAGGTGGGATAAGGAATTAAGCTGAAGACCTTTTTAATAACAAAATCACAAATATTGTTTATCAAAGTATCTTCATATAATTACAGTCCTTTATAAAATCGTTTAGTCCTAACTGTAAACTCATCGTCCAATGGCAAATCATTACAAGTTTCGAACTTCATAAGAAAATACAAATTACAATGAAATCGGAGAGGAGACTTGGTACATTGGTGAAGGACACACAACTAGGCTAAGCTGTATTGGACTTTCAGATTGTTGTCTAGATTTCTGGAAGCTTTCTTCGCTGCCGGACTGCTAAGTCGTGGTCTCTCATTAAAGCAGTTTTTAAGCTAGAGTTTGATGTTTTACTTAGGCCCTGGCTTGAACTGATTATTGTCAACCTAGATTACCCATCATATTACTGACGTGGAATGATATGTTGATTCCCATTACGTCATGTTTCCGACGTCACAGCTGTATCAATACGTCATCGGTTCCTTCCAATCCTCTTTCATCTAAATATATAGCATCATTGTTGATATCAACATTGCTGTTGTACAGTATCATCTAAATATATAGCAGCATTTTGTTGCTGTTGTACAGTATCATCTAAATATATAGCAGCATTTTGTTGCTGCCTTACAGCATTAACTAAATATATAGATGAAAACGTAAGTTAAAAATGTGAAAGCTTGACTATAATTACTATATTCTGATATCAGTGAACTAAAATACGATTTAGAAAGATAATAAGGAAACGTATAAAAATAGTTGATCACAAGCTTAAAGTAAGGTATGTAAGGAATGTTGTGTGGGTGGAAGATGACAGTTTGGGCTACGATTTTTCGTCGCATTTGGTAGAGAAGAAAATGGGGATTCAGTAAAAATGGGATAATAAAGTGAGAAAGAATGACTCTTACCCGACAGATAATTATAAGAAAACTTTTATTTTAACTGACGTTTCGCCTTTGTGGCTTTATTTATTTTAACGACGTTTCGCCTTTGCATCGATTAAAATAAAAGTTTTCTTAAAATTATCTGAAGTGTTAAGGTAATTTGTTTGTAACTTTATTGTCAATATGTGCGAATCCCTTCAATATGCACTACGAATTATGAAAGACAACAAAAAAAATCCATCATGGGATACTGCACAACAGCGATCTTTCTCAAATTTGGTTACGAGAGAAGATCCTATGTGGACGATATGAACACTGCTGTTGTATAGTACCATCTAAATATATAGCATCATTGTTGATATCAACACTGCTGTTGTACAATGTCATCTAAATATATAGCATCATTGTTGATATCAACACTGCTGTTGTACAGTAAACAATGATGCTATATATTTAGATGGTATTATACAACAGAGTGTTGGTATCAACAATGATGCTATATATTTAGATGGTACTGTACAACGGCATTATTGATATCAACAATGATGCTATAGATTTAGATTATATTGTACAACAGCAGTGTTGATGTCAACAATGATGCTATAGATTTATATGACACTGCACAATAACAGCAATGATGCCAACACCTTCTAGCACCTACTTTGTTCACCTACATGTGCGGGATGAATGCCTTAAAACAATAGATTTTATGTTAACGATTATTACTAGGTATTGAACTGGTGCTCTACAAGTGTGTTAATTTAACAGCTGCAGCACACATAGTTATTACAAAAGTGCTTAATAATTGTTCTATAGAAAGACTTGGTATCCCTGATTGATGTCAACAGCTGCTAGCGCATGCTCATTCATTACAGAAGTACCTGATCGATAATTTACTACAGGAGAGTTGGCATCAACGACTGTTGCTATATTTAATTTCAACAACTATTGGCAAACGCATTATTGAACTACAACAGAGGTTAACTGACACTCCTCACGTGACAAGTACATTCGTTTAAGAAATTGTTTAAAAATCTAATACTGTTTCACATATTAAGGTAAAATGTTGAAATAAATGTTTATAACTGTATTTATAAAAAAAAATCATTGGCTAATTTTAAAAAAGTCTAAAATTAAGCATATAAACATTAATTGGTGTTGCCTGGAGGGGTGCCATATAACAAATCGTTTGGTATCCAGTCAACAGTGGCATATAATAGCTTACAAAGTGGTTTTATTTTTTTATACATAAGTTTAAGACATGTTTTGTAAAATAACATAGCATTGTAAATCCGAAATTCTTAAACTGGGTAGCTGGTAATTAAAACTCATTACCAATTCAATCTCAATCGAGCATTAGACTCCATAGTGGTGTTGAGATGATCATACACTCCATGTAGTTGCTTTAAGAGACTAATATCTGACTTCTGTATGTCCAGTAGAATTTATTAGGTGATTAATGTCTTCAGTCTGTAATAAAGCTATTGTTTTTTTCCCTGTAAATTATTGTGATTATTATCGTCAAATCCAATTCAAGTAATTATGGTGTAATGGTTTATTTTGATTATTTCTAAACGTGATTTCTAGTGTTCGTCTAAGGAACGTATTTCCAAAATTCTACGTGAAGTTATTAAACTTTGTCAGTGCATTAGAATATTTAGAACAAAGCAGATAGTGGTTTTAAACTTTAATTATAGGTGTAGACTAATCTTTTTTTTTGTCTTCTTCTTTTGAGGCAACAGCAGTATCGATATCACAAACTGGTATTCACCTAATACTTTCCCAATTGTACATTTATTAGATGATTTAGTAACATTACTACTTGTTTTCCACAGTAAAATTTCAGGACTAAAAAACCTTTTTTTGTTTAATTCATGTGAGAAATGACGTTGTTACGCAACTATGGACAATTTAATAGGACGAAGTTTGCTGAATGATTATTTCTATTAAACAAAGCACCTATGTGATTGGTCTTTATTTTAATAGTTGTTGTATCACTCGTTCTCCTTGGTCTCAGAGTATGACAACATTTTCAGTAAATTAGGTTGTATGTAGAATTTTACCTTCTAAATAGCTCTTCCCTACCCGAAAGCACTCGGATCTTCTTCAAATTCAATTTACTGTTTTGTGTAAAAAAGAAGAAACAGCACGTTGCGAGTAATTAGGTTCCTGTAGTCTGCAGGTTAACTGTTGTTATCGATCCCTAGGACTCCTCAGTCTTTATCTTTTGTAGTCTCCCAATGAAAGTCTGCAGTCTTTCGATGAATGCTTCTTCCTGATTGGTCGAAAGCTTGCCAACGTTCTAACATTCAAATCTTTGTACAGAAAACGAATTAGAAGTTTTGCCTATTTCTTTAAAAACAACATAAACTTATTCTATATAATTATATATATTATAATTCTATATAACTATATAATTAAAAACCAAAATTTGTTAATGGATCTAAGGTCTTGCTGTAGGAGATATTTTTAAAGAAAGTATAATTATTGCATTTAAAATAAATGTTAATAAAATTTATAAAACTCTTCAGTATCTTAGTTCATAAACTGCTTGATTTTGCCAAATATTGCACCTGATTACATTTACTAACTATCCTTAAACAGTTCTTATCTTAAACTTTAAATCATAATCGTGTCTGAATATTCAAAAAGGTTTACAAAACTTCACTTCATTTTATAACGTCTAAACATTTTGCATTATTAAAACTAACCACTATAAGAATTATATTTATATATTACTATCGATACTGTCCTAAAAACTAAAATTACGTTAGCTTGATAAACCATCTGTTTTTACTTTACACACAGACTTTGACGTCTATATTTACGTCTATATAAATGTAATATTGTGCCCCTAAGCTGCAATGTAAAATCTGTACAACTTGGGTGTTCCAAACCTTGCAAAAGAAAAACTTGACAGTATTTTTATATGATGTTGTGCTGGTAATTTCATAAAGGTGCTGCACAGAAGTTTCACTTTGTTAGTGTTATTTCATTCAATACCGAAGAAGATAGAAAATGCTTTTGAAATTTGATCTAATTGTCATCATATATCTACGGAACGTCTTCTGGTACACCTAAAAAAATAAGTGCACATAATTTTGATTTATAAGCAAATTATTTCACGGATATTTCCAAGCTGTTAGCGCAATTGAATATAATGTTGCCATAAAGTACTTTACAACTTATACTCATAAAATACGAAAAGTAGAATAACACGCAATGAGTTGATGTAACATATGACAAATGTACTCACGTGTTGTTGCCTGGTGAAATCGAAATCACATATGTTTCATGGGTATATTCTCACACAGCAAACACAAACTGTGCCCAGATGCCTATAAAGCATCTAATCCACCAGCCAGGCCCGGCATGGCCAGGTGGTTAGCGATATATATAATGTGACGATAAATCCCACTATTCGTTGGTAAGAGAGTAGCCCAAGAGTTGGCGGTGGGTGGTGATGACTAGTTGCCTTCCCTCTAGACTTACACTGTTGAATTAGGGACGGCTAGCGCAGATATCCCTCGTGTAGCTTTGGGCAAAATTCAAAACAAACAAACAAACAATCCACCAGAAAAAGCTGTGCCTTCTGTTACAGCTGCGATGTATTTTCTATGTAAAATCAAGGGATCGAATCTCGTCTTGTGGTAATTTAAAGTTCGTCATCATCTTGATTCGAAAATATAGAGAAATATGATACATTTATTTTTGCGTTTGCAATTATTACATTTCTGAGACAATTTTCGGAGAAGGGCTGGAAAGTTGAGTATTACTAGTTTAATTGAAAATCGTAAAATAAGTTATAAATAAATAAGATATGAAATAACAATAATTATGCATAAACGAAACGTGTTGCTTTATGAAACTTAATCCCAATATATTGTTTGAATCTCCTCGGTGGACAGAGCAGATGGCCCAATGAGGTTTTGCTATAAGAAAACATTCACATTAATTGTTTGATTTCGCGCAATGCTACATTAGGGTTATATGTAGTAGCCGTCCCTAATTTTGAAGAGATAAATTATAGGGAAGGCAGCTAGTCAACAGTACCCACCGCCAACTCTTGGATTACTCTTTTCAGACGGAGTAATGGAATTTGGCCGTCATTCTTATAACGCATCACGGCCCCAAAATCCGGTAACGGGTATCAAACCAAGGTATCTCAGTTCCAAACTCCGGCACGCTAATAACTGGGCTGTACTCAGCACTATTTTAATTGCAACGCTTTTGTTATGATAATGTATGAGTAATCAAGTAAAGAAAACAAAAACAACGTTAGATCACAAAAAACTTAGAACACCTATTAAAGCAACGTATTAGTTGAAATATGTGACAATTTATGAGTAATCACATAATAAAAACAAAAACAACGTTAGATCACAAAAACTTAGAACACCTATTAAAACAACGCATTAGTTGGAAATATGTTTTAATAATTTAAAAGTTTCCTCTGTTTTGAACTCGTATGGAAACTGCAGATACTCCAACAAATTGAGTTACATACCCAAGTTTGTAATAAATAAAGAGATAAAGTATCCTTCACGTAATGGGATCATTAATTACACGTGAGAATTGAGTGCATTAACAAACAACAACTTACACCTTCTTTCTTTTAATAATCAACGCTTTCTGCGCCGTACTAACGTCTTTCAACGACTACTTTAAGTAAAATGATCAGACGAATTTGGATCGATTTTAACTGTTGGTGTTGTTGCTTTTAGTACAAAGCTAAAAAATGGATCATCTACTCACCGTGAGGAATCGTACTCTGATTTCAACTGTGATATATAATTATTTATAATTTTTACTTCTGTTAAATTAGAAGCAAAAATATAACATTTATTCTTATTTTTCGGTAAAGTCCATTTTATTTTACTATTAAAAGACAGAAGGTCAAATACATCCAAGAAGCCATTCCAGTTACCTTGGCAAATAGTTCATGCTATTTTGTATTTTCAGTTCTTAAGAAAATAAGTTCACAGGGAAGAACAAAGGCTCGAATCCTGTTCGGACTCAATAATTACATGTTTCTTTAAGTTATCTGTCACTTGACATGATGCATACCCAAAAAATAGAACAGCGCCGTGCAAAAATAATGACAATATATATATATAATGTAATTTGATTTTATAGAGAAAGTAAAAAAATACATTTAATTACATTTCATCTAAGGTTTGTATATGCTGTGTAAAATTCACGCTATCCTTCTTTTTTGGTGTAATCTGTTTATAAAATTTTTGTAGCTTACTTAAATAATTACATATAAAAACATGTATTACAGGTATATATATAAAAAGCGACTAAAATGCTAGTAATATAAATAAATAATAATTTGACACAGACATACAACAGCTGAACTTAATACGTAGTCAAGTTTCGCTCCGTAGCTTCGACAGTCAAATGTATTTTATTTGGACCTCATTTGACTTTTATATACATTCTTTTTAATTCTCCCACTTGTTAATTTCAGCTTTTGTTTATGGAATTTTCTTTCTTCTAACAAACACGTCATTCATCTTCTGTAAATTTCTAACAACCCTTTGTTTCTGTCACTATTCCATATCTCCCAAGTCTGTATTTTTCATCCCCTTTCACCCACCTACCCTGGTTTCTGCCAACTCTATGTTTTAGTTCCGTTGCACTCTCTCGGTATTCTGTTAATTTTTAGTTCTCCACCAATCAGGATATTGCTTGTGCACCTAATAACCGACACTTTTTCCCAACTTCTATGATGTTTTTCGTGCCCAAAATTTGTATTCTTTTATGTTCCCTATTCTTAAAACTTTTTAAATTACTTTTACACTAAAAAAGAGTCAATTATACCTATCGCAATGATATGATAGAATATGCAAAAGCTCTTTTTTTATGTAAATAATGTCATATTTCTATCTAAAAATCAACATACCTGATAAGTAATAGTTCTAATCATTACAGTTTATAAATTAGTGGCATTGTGTATTGTTAATATTTCCATTCTGAACACTACGTAAAGGTCATTTTACACTATTTGCTTGAACAGAGTTATTTTTACCTCTCTAACCAACAGATGATTTGTGAAGTCCGCACAAGTCGATGTATTTATATTGAAATTAATCTTGAATCCAATGGATATATAACTACCTACTAAGCCTTTTTTTTAAATTCCTGCTTATAAAAAGGATTAGCTTGACTGCTGCTCCTAAGGGTTTCTAAACTGGTATAAATGTCCTGAATGTACCTAAAAAGGATCAGGTGTGGTCTAGTGTTCAGGATATAAATACAATATTTCATGGCTCGCGTCTCGTTGTTGCAAAGACGCACTCCGGATTTGAGGTCGTGGGTGCGCTATAAAAACGACGGTCGAATCCCAATGTTCGATTAAAGTAACCCAAGAGTTGGCGGTGGTTGCTGTTAACTACTTACCTTCCCTATAGCATATTAGTTGAAAATTAAGAACAGTAATCTTTTTGTGGCTCTGAGCGAATGTCACCTCTGGTGGTTCAGTAGCAACTCTGAGGGATTATAGTGTTAAAAATCAGGTTTCGATACAAGTGCTGGGCAAAGTACAGAGAGCCCATTATGTAGCTATGTTTTAACAAAAACAAAAGAAAGAGGTTACGATAATAATTTTAGCACTTTATTTCTAATATGAAAATTTAATAGTTATTTCATTAATCATAAATAACCTTAAGTATCAAAATTCGGAAACATTTTTAGATCTGATTGTTAAATGGTCTCTGTAATGTTTAAAATAATGGAATTAAAACCCTTACAATCATCTCTTCAAGCTATTTCATTGTAGAAACTTTAAATGGATAACAAAAGGAAGTTTGAGCGATGTAAAAGCAATAGAAGCAACGAATTATAAAAACACAACAAACCAATAACAACGAAAACATTGTTATAATGAATGACTGTGAAGAACAAACGAAAACGCTATTCGATACCAGGTAACATCGCGAAGAGCATGATGTATTTGTCATAATGTTTCTGTACGTCAATACTACTCTTTATTTTCTTGCCCACCAACTGAATAGTTTCCAATTTTTATAAACCACCATATAAAAGATAAATTGGTATCTTGTAGAGCATCAAACGCCACCTAGCGCTGCTTTTTTTTTCTAAGTAACTGGCTTTTCCCTACACAACAAAACCATCTGTTCAATTAATCATTTACTGGTATTGTTTGCATTGAATTTTATCTTAGAACATGTGTATTTCAGAGAAAGTAATTACAGGCATCAGCTGCCCAGAATGTCCCCGTTTTTCTTTTACATTTGTACATGTTAGCTTAAAGTGACACTTTGTAACTGTAGATGTTAAACGTTTCTTCTTTTTTCTGGTTGTAACTCTCACAATGACATTTAAAACCATTAGTTCTTTTCAAAAAACGTCAGAACACGGTTTGAATTTTCTTTAAAAATTGTAATATTTTACTTGACACTTAAAATATTAAATTATGCTTGCGCAAACGAAACGCGTAGGAGATATTTAATTTCAACATCATTTATTTTGTTTTCGGAGGAAGAATCTCGGCAAAGTCATTAAGTTGTCATTGTTTATAAAATAGGCTTCAATTTCATCTTAAGAAACTATGAAATACTAAACGATATGCATTTTCAAGGATAGTGCTTATAGATTTTCATTTTCTTTGATGCAGAGCTGTATGTTGGTTAAAAAAACACTGCCCACATTCGTTTTAAGTAATATAAAAACAGCAGCTTTTTGTACTTTATAATTTTGGTCAATAGCATTGGAAAATTCACCGAGGAAGATTCTTCCAGCTGAACTATGATACATAGGTGAAAGTTTATGAACTTGACAAAGTGATTCTTTCTTTAGCCTGGGGAATTTAATTCTCTGTTTCGAGGTAAAGAAGAAATAACTTGTATTAAAGGTATATATATATATACTGAATATCTGACATGATTTTTTAGACAAATTGCTGACAATAAACTTCATCCTTACACTTCAAAAACTAGAAGACTAAAACTGTGTAGTTAGTTATGTTTGCATTATGGGAATGCATGGTCAAATTCAAATTATGATATTACCAAGACTCGAACCCAGGATTTTTTTTTGTCCATGAAACCGTAATCTCAACCACAAACTGTAAATTCTTCACTGATGGTTTCATTTTTTCACCAATCAAATACACATTGAACGCAACAGCGTGGCATTTCCTTAGCTGGTTTTTTATCAGTTTTAAAAGATTCTACTCTGTTTATTTTGTGCGTAAGAAAGTTTTTCCCTTGTTCTGTTTTGTGTTCTTATAGTGGAAGGAGAGGAAGTCGTTATAACCGTGACAGTCAGTTACGTTATCTGGTTAAGAGTAACCATATAGGCAGCGTGTTACTGAACTGGTTGCTTTTCCTCTCGTCAATAGATCTAACTTGTGGCTGGTTATGCCTGGAACTTTTGATTTAACTTATATGTTACATAAGGTGTCATTATGCTTAAAAATATCAAAAAGGCTCTCACAAGCATGCAACAAAACATGACAAAAACGTTTTAAGTTAGTTGTAGGTTTTATCAACGAGCAGAGTAAAGTAGATTTTATACTTGCCTGTATTAGTAATCTATGTTGTTTGTGATACATATGAAAAGAAAAGAAAGTTTATAGTTATACAAATTCTTTATGTAAAATACCTTTGTTTGTGATATATATGAAATGGAAATATAGTTTATAGTTATATAAGTTCTTTATGTAAAATACCTTTGTTTGTGATATATATGAAATGGAAATATAGTTTATAGTTATATAAGTTCTTTATGTAAAATACCTTTGTTTGTGATATATATGAAATGGAAATATAGTTTATAGTTATATAAGTTCTTTATGTAGAATACTTTGGATTATGTGATCCATATGAAATGCATATAGAGTTTATAGTTTTAATTTCGAATTGAAAATAAATGGGAGCTGCACAGTTAACATAACCATATTTTGTGTACAAATTTATAACCAAAACCGTGCAAAACAATTACTTTCAAACAAAATGATAACATCAATATTTTATTTCAAACTTGATCATCGATATCACATATATTCTTATAGGCAGAGCGATATACGCATTTTTATTCTCAAATTAAATACGTTGTAGTACCTGGCTTCCAGACTGGAAAACCTAATATTAACTACTTATTGGTTACTGGGTGAGCCTGAAGTATTGGAAGATTACGTGAAAACACAATTACAAGTTTGATAACATCCTTTCCCCTTTGTAGTACTTTGAGTCACGAATCGGCAATACTAATAAATAGTAATAAATAAGCCTATTTGTGTCCCACCTAACAAAATAGTGGTTCTTATATAGATATTTGTGGATTTCCATTATAGAAGCTTTACGTATGCAGGTGAACAAACATTATCAACCGTCAAGTGACGTATACGGTCTGCTGATAGTGATGGTAAAAGGAATACTTGGAATACATGTTACTTTCGAGAAAAAAAAAAGAGTACAAAAGTAGCTTAAGCTGACTTCGTCTCGTGATACTATAGAATTAAAAGAAAAAAAAAAGAATAATAGCACAGCTAGAAATGTATCGTTGACCTATAAAGCACAGCTTTCATATTAATCTTTAGTTATTTTGGAAACTTAGCGACGAACAGATAAAATTCGATGCATATGTCACTTGCTAAGAGAAGTTTTAGGGATAACCAACAACAATAAGGGAATGATAGATTTATGGCTTGGGTTTGTTTGATTGGTTTCTTTTGAATTTCGCTCAAATCTACGCGAGGGCTATCTGCGGTAGCCGTCCCTAATTTAACAGTGAAAGACTAGAGGGAAGACAGCTAATCATCACTACCCACCGCCAACTCTTGGGCTACTCTTTTACCAATGATTAGTGGGATTGACCGTAACATAATAACGCCCCCACGGCTGGCGAGCATGTTTTATGGGACGGGGGATTCGAACCCATGACCCGCATATTGCGAGTCTGCGCCCTAACCACCTGGTCATGTGAGGCCCTATGGCTTTGGTTTGAACTAAAAGTGTAAATAACGCCATGCTACAAATGTGTTTAAGTTATTATAAAATAATTTAGCAAAAAAAGGGGGGCAGATATAGAATCCTGAGTATATGATTAGAATAATTTTAATGTTTTTAGCGGACCAAACATTAACCATTGTTCTTAATCGTTGAGTAGCGTGTCTGTTTGTTACTAGTACTTTAAATATTATTACCCAAAGAGAGAAAAAATGTGAAGAACCATTTAACACATTATTTGGTGTTGTTTAAGGTTCTTCTGACAGTCCTTAAATTTCATGTTCAAATGTGTCACACTAGTTAAGCATCGAAGTTCTGATAAGTATAGAAATAAACAAACTAATGTCGAGTTCTTTATTTCTCGTGGTAAGAAAATAACAAAACGAAGGCCTATTTTGGTAAATTAGAAAACCAACAGTAAACAACTCCTTTAAACAAATACTTTAGAAACTGGTCCAGCATATCCTACAACATAAATACTGAGTTTATTTATTTATTCATTTACAGAACAGGATATTAACTCATATTGCTTTAATTTATATAATAAAATTAATGGAAAAAAGGTTTATTTTTGAGTCAAAACTCAACATTGTTGTTGTAGTTTGTTTCAGAGCAAAGCCTTATTGGGCTATCTGCTTTGACCACAACGCGAAATCGGATTTTAGCGTTGAAAGCCCGTAAGCTTACCGCTTTCCCGCCAGGGAACCGAAAACTCAATAACCAGTTATTTGAATCTAAGCTTCCTCCCATTGTAGCTCAACGGTAAATCTGAGGACCTATAACGCTAAAATTAGGGTTTCGATACTAGCTGTGGGCAGAAAACAGATATCCTGTTGTGTAACTATGTGTTCACAAACAAATAAACGAAGCATCTAAGAAATCAATATCTATAGTTTCCTTGTGAACAATTATTTTCTGTAAATGTATGGTATTAGCCTCTTGAAGAAACTTGAAAGCAAAAAGACGAGGTTGCATATTTTTTTACTGGAAAAAAGCCCTTTTTCCTAATTCCTATTAGTTCTGCTTGCACCTTAGTACGTGTGATTCTGCCTTTCTTTTACTAATCTATTATGTTCTGTTGGATTTCATGCAAAGCTACATTACGCCGACTTGCGCTAGCCGTCCGTAATTTTGAATTGATAGATTTGAGGAAAAGCAGTCAGCTAATACTACTCACTGCAATAATGAGATCTGACCTTCACTGTTATAACGCACTCACGGCTCCCTCCTAAGTTCGGTAACAAGACGCGAACGGCGGAACCTAAGCTCCACAGTCTGGCACGCTAACCACTAGATCACGCTCTTCCCAGTACTAAGATATTCTGTGCCTCTGACGGCTCGAGAGAGAAATGTCAGCTACTTTATTGGAGAAGATTACGCGGTTAGTAATGATAGCAACTGGCTGGTCACTTTCTGTATCCTTTTGTCGTGTCAGTGGACAAAATGGTCAACGTGACCAATAGTGCAAGAGATTGAAGAGCCTTGCTGGCTTTGTATCTATTCGGGTACGAAAGCCAAAAAGTGATAAAATAATGGACGAAAATTTTCGGATGTCATAAAAATACTAGTACGGTAGGCTGATTTGGTCACTTATACCCTATTATAAACCGAAACGATTTTAGTTGATCATGAATAAACTACGATAGAAAAAATAATAAAAATAAAACTTTACTGTTTGTTTATTTTTTAGAATTTTTCGCGTAATGCTTCATTTAGCGGTTCATATTTTTAAAACTGATAGACTAGATGAAGACTAACTAACAAACATCACCTATCGACAGCTCTTAAGTCTTTTTTTGCGTGATCGAACAGAGGGATTTATAGTACACCCACTGCTCCGAAGCGCGGATCACATTTTTGCACCAACGAGACGTAAACTATGATGTTATAATTCACAGACAGGGCATGCTAACCATTAGGCCACGCCATACCATTCTTATAAAGAATTATGGGGGACATATATATTAGCCTTTCTATAAAAATAAAGCTGATCGGCTTTCTTCGTTGCGCATATTCTAATCGTGTGTTAGCTTTCATTTTTGACAGTTATGTAAAATTAATAACACGTATAAAAAACACGTAATTTTGTTCATAATTTAATACGTTTCTCGTAGTTTAGCTTTAAATAATGAAAGTACGTCTTTATTTCCTTGCGTAATAAATTATATATTTTTCATGTAATCTCATTTCTTCTTTCACATGGCCGTATTATACTGAAATTAGTTCACTAAGCACATTGTAATATTGAGGCGTTACAGATATATCTCATTTAGCGTTACAGAAAATTTGTCATACGCTTTACAATGACAGATTATATGCTATGATACTTTACAGTGACTGTTTAGATGTCATGAGGTATTATAAGTTAATAAACGTTGCAGTAACAGTTGGCATCTCATGTGGCGTTATAGTAACAGTTTATATGTTATGATGTCGTTATACTGACGGCTTATATGTTGTGAGGCGTTGCTTTGTTGCAGAATTTCGCGCAAAGCTACATAAGGTTTTATTTGCTAGCCGGCACTAATTTTGAACTAACGCAGTAGAGGGAAGGCAGTTAGTGAACACTACCTACCGCCAACTATTTGACTACTTTTTTCTTATCGGAAAGTGGGTTTTGGTCACCACTCTTATAACGCATCCACGACCTCAAAGTGGGGAGCAGGTTTCTCTGGCAGGGAGTCGTCAATAGCAAACCCTCGAATTCATACACCAGGTATGTTAACTAATGGCCACAGCAAGCCCATGTGGCGTTACAGTAGCAGTTGTAAGTCATGTGTGTTACTGTAGCAGTTTGTACGACATGTAGGTTACAGTAGCAGTGTACCTGCCAAGTAGGTTACATTAGCAGTTTGTACGGCACGTGCGTTACAGTAGTAGTTTGTCTGTTATGTAAGTTACAGTAGCAGTTTGCCTGTCATGTAGGTTACAGTAGCAGTTTGTACGTCATGTAGGTTACAGTAGTAGTTTGTCTGTTATGTAGGTTACAGTAGTAGTTTGTCTGTTATGTAGGTTACAGTAGTAGTTTGTCTGTC